>NC_064614.1:867347710-867650740 GCF_023898315.1 Schistocerca nitens
TCACAAGACCAGTTACTTCAGTGCCTGGTATGAAACCACTAACATAAAACATGATTTCACATTCACATCTTCATTCACTCTCCTAACTAAGCACAATTATAATATTAATTACCAAACAATTAGAAAATTAAATAAACGGAACTGCAACAAACAGTGTCCGTCAGCTAGTGATATCTACCACATCGCATAGAAACTACACACACACCAGCATCTGACGCCACCTACCTGTGCGTGACTCTGATTGCATGCCTGTTCACTGCCGTTATGCGATCTCAATAGGCCCAACTATATTTTACTTCAGTGTACTTACAAGCGTCGAAGAAATTGCAAAGATTAGAGTGATGTATAAAATACTACAAATTAACTTTCGAAACAATGGAAGAGGCTAACATAAATTCGTTTCCTGGTAAAAACTTAAGAGATCTGTCCAGAATGTAACTGTCGATTCCACGAAGAGAGGGTGACAGAGTGGGAATAGTAAGGTCGTTACACTGGGTCACGCAGCAGGCAAGCGTGTAAGAGCTGCGACGCAAGAAAGCCACGTTGATTATTGTTCACTTACGTTAGCCATTCAGGAAGATGGCTGTGATTGGAGATCCCGCAAATGTGGTATCTGTTCTGTAATTGGGATTTGTAGAAGAAAAATAAACCGAATCATGCTGACAGTCACTGCGAAATTTGTTCTGCATACTAACTAATTGTGATGCATGACAGTGTTGAGAGTTAGTGCTGACGTTTCTTTAACACTAAAGAGTAAAACTTTGCCAATCGATCTGAGTGAAAACTCTAAGAGGTTTTGATCGTATGTAAAATCTGTAAGTTGGTCAAAATCATCTATACATTTACTCAGTGACCAAACTGGCATTGAAACGGAAGACGACAGAGAGAAGGCCGAAATACTGAATTCTGTCTTCCAAAATTGTTTCACCGCTGAAGATCGTAACATGGTTCGTCCTGTCAATCGTCGTACGAACGTCAAAATGGCAGATTTTGATATAACCGATCGCGGAATAGAAAAACATCTACAACCGCTTAGTAGTGGAAAAGTGTCAGAACCAGATGAGATACCTATATGATTCTATAGAGATTATGCGAAAGAACTTGCTCCACTTCTAGCAATAATTTATCGTTGGCAGCTTGATCATCAAAAAGTACCTAGCGACTCGAAGAAAGCGTAGGTCATTCCCGTTTTTAAGAAGGGCCGTAGAGCAGATGAACACAATCATAGACCTATATCGTTGACGTCAATCTATTGTAGAACTGTGGAACATGTTTTATGCTTAAAAATCATTACGTTCTTGGAGAAGGAAAATCTCCTCTATAAAAATCAACATTGATTCCACAAACAGAGATCCTGCGAAACTTAGCTCGCTCTGTTCCTCCATGAGATCCACAGCGCCGTAGACAATGGCGCTCTGGTTGATGTCGTGTTCCTTGACTTCAGGAAGGCATTTGACATCGTTCCGCACTACCATTTAGTGAAATAAATACGAGATTATCGAGTATCGGAGCAGATTTGCAACTAGATTCAAGACTTCCATGGAGACAGAACTCAAAACGTCTGTTAACGGAACAAAATCGACAGTTGTAAAGGTAATTTCCGGTGTACCCCAAAGAAGTGTGATAGGACCGTTACTGTTCACAATGTACATAAATGTTATGGTCGAAAGCGTCGGATGCTCTCTAAGGCTAAAATTAAAGCAAATGAGCCCTCGGTCACAATTATGTTTAGTCTTATTGACCAGGTTTCAACATTTCTAAGAGTGCCTTCATCAGAATTAAAACAATTAAAGTGGCCTATAAAATAGTTACAAATTTATAGGAATAGACATTTTTTATATAAGAAGTGTAGGAACTAACAAAAAAAGATAGAGCTAGTACTTACATGTCACATATAAAATAATAAACAGGCCAGAAGGGCTTTAGTCACAAAATATGTAAAAAAGAATGCGTGAAAGCGAGCCACTATGGGCTCCATTGCAGCCTATGGCTGTACAGGTACGAGCAGCCCATAGTGGCTCGCTTTCACGCATTCCTTTTTATATATTTTGTGACTAAAGCCCTTCTGGCCTGTTAGTTATTTTATATGTGACATGTAAGTACTGCCTCTGTCCTTTATTGTTAGTCAATACCTATAAATTTGTAACTATGTTATAGGCCATTTTAATTGTTTTAATTCTGATGACAGCACTGTTAGAAGTATTGAAACCTGGTCAATAAGACTAAAAATAATTGTGACCCAGGGCTCATTTTTTTTCAATTCTAGTTTAGAAATAGTCACTGAACCAAGCATCCATATTTAAAACCTTGCTCTCTAAGGCTGTTCACAGACGATGCGGTTGCCTATAACAAAACAGCAACGCCAGAAGATAGTAACTATCTGCAGAATGTCCTCCAGAGAATTGATGAATGGTGAAGGCTCTGGCAGTTTACCCTCAACGTAAATAAATATAACATATTGTGCATACATAGGAAAAGAAATCCACTAGACAGCTACACTATTGATGACAAACAGCTGGAGACAGTATCTGTCGTAAAATATCTAGGAGTACTATCCGGAGCGCCATTAAGTGGAATGACCATATAAAACGTAGATTGGGAAAAATAGCTACTAGACTCGGATTCATAGGAAGAATATTAAGGAAATGTAACTCTTCCACTAATGTTCAAAAATGGTTCAAATACTCTGAGCACTACGGGACTTAACATCTGAGGTCATCAGCCCTTAGAACTTAGAACTACTTAAACTTAACTAACCTAACGACGTCACACACATCCATGCCCGAGGCAGGAGTCGAATGCGACCGTAGCGGTCGCGCGGTTCCAGACTAAAGCGCCTAGAACCGCTGGGCCACACCGCCGGCTTCCACTAAGGAAGTGGCCTATAAGACGCTTGTTTGACCCATTTTTGAGTACTGCTCATCTATCTGGGATCCCTGTCAGATAGGACTGATAGAGAATATACAACGAAGACCGTCACGTATCGCCATGGTATCGTTTGGTAGGCACGAGAACGTTACGGAGATGCTCAACAAACTCCACTGGCAAACATTACAAGAGAGGCGTTGTGCGTCACGGAGAGATTTACTACTGAAATTTCGAGAAAACACTTCACTTTCCGGGAAGAACCGGACAACGTATTACTTCGCCCTACATACATCTCTCGGAATGACCATGAGGAGAAAATTCGAGAAAGTAGATCAAATACAGAGGCGCTATTCACGAGTGGAACAGGGTTGGAGAGCTCAGTTAGTGGTACAAAAAATACCCTCCGTCACACAGCATTACGTGGCTTGCGGAGTATGATGAAAAAAAAAACACAGAAAAAGAAAATGGCAAATGTTCGGGGCGATAACACAAGTGACCAAGTGTCTGTAATCAAGAACGAACTGACAAAAGAAAACTAGCGAAAAAAATTGTGTAAGTATATCTAACCTGTCGGAGTACTTTCCGCCGATTTCTCGGAGTGTTCAACAACTAGAGCGCCTTAGGTTCTGCACCCCTGCGTTCGGAAACTACTTTCTGACGTACCATACTATGACTGAATTTCTGGACTTTTTTCTTCGTAACAGTGCGGAAGGAAAAGACTTCCTGAACGTAATCGTGGCCGCTGACGAAGTATAGCTTTCCTACACTAACGCATAGACAGAACAGTAATAAACGATGTGGATGCATACTATCTCAGGCAACAAACAAAAGAAACCTCTGAAAACTCTTTCGGTGAGAAAGGCTTTTTTGGGAATCTAACGAAATAGTGTTTTTAGATTTAAAGAAATGTGGAAGGGTATAAATTCTGAATCCTGCTTTCAGACGCTAAGTAAACTGAAAAAATGAAAAAAAAATCGGAGTAGCTTAACTACCGGTGCTGTGCATCTGTAAGACAACGCTTGTCTACACTCTGAACGTCTAACACAAGATCACCGTGTCCGTTGAAATTAGATGCTTTTACATCCACCATACAGCAAAGAGCGATGTTGTGCAAAGTTGAGGAACAGGGCTTAATGAGGACTCGGCTCATGTAGGTTTCCCATGAATTTCCTAAATGACATAAATCCTACAATGGTTCCTTTGAAAATGACACTGCTGATATACATATCCAATCCCAACGTAAGGTGCGTCTCCACTGACCTCGTCGGTGGCGAGATGTTACGCCCTAATCTTCTTTCCTTCGCATTCTCTACATTGCATATCAATCTCGTCTTCATGAACATCAAAAAGTGGCATGGCATTGAACTGTTTGACCCGACGAACAACTCTCAGCTGCTGTTACTGACTAGGTACAGTGTCAGAAAAATGAATTTTATGCCAAATCGTTCAGAAATATGATTCGCACTTTTAAACGAACGGTTTTAATGTGGTGAAGTAATGCAAATAAATCTGTTTACACTGTTCTATAATAAGTAATTTATAAATTTCTCAAAGTGTGTAAAATTAGGAAAGAAATGACAAAAGGGAGAGAGGCTGTAATATTTAACCTGCGATATTTAATATCCATTTAATTGATTTAGTCAAAGAAGCTGCTTCCAATATAAGTCTGGTTTGACAATAGCACAAAGATTAATCAAATTTACAGGATTTGAAGATGGCTTGGTATTACCTAGTGAAAATGAAAGGAAAGAAACAATGTGTTATAAGAACAAGAGCTGTGAGGAGTGTGGAACGAAGATAGATGTGAAGAACACAAAGACAGTGATTTTTACTCGGAAGTCAGATAAGGCTAAATGTTTGTGAAGAATTGGTGGAACAAGTTGTAACTTTAGGCAACTTTTATCCAAAATACTGAGTAACGTGACGTGTAAGGTAATAAAAACCAGGACAGCTGATGCAAAGGAAAGGTTTTATTGAAGAAGAAGTACATCGATAAAATGTATGAGTTAAGGAAAATATTACGGAAGATTTTTGTACGTAGTGTTGCCACTCGCGCTGCGGAACCATGGAAACTGCAGCAAAGAGATGATTTTGGGATGTCGATCTGGAGTCTAACAGAAAGTGTGAAATGGACTAAGAAAATAACGAGTAAGATTGTGTTACACACAGTGAATGAGGAAAAACAAGAAAATTGGAGACAATTTAAAGATGAAAAAGAAACTGACTAGGATCCTGGGCAAGAAGAAACTTTTATTGATCTGAAGACAGCTCGTCAGTGAGCTGAAAGTATCATCAATCAAGGAGTTTTAGCGATCTTCACCAACGATTTTTGTCGTCGATGTATTTTAAATCACCATTAATAAAATATTCGGTATTTTAATTGTAGTCTTAGGCAGGTTACTTTCCAGATAGACTTTGTGTATTTAGTGTGACGATAATAAACGGAGCCTGCGAGCTCTGTGGCAGACGTTTATACGCTGAGTGGAATTTACTGCCGTGAGCCGTCGTTTGCGCGTACGGCCAGTGTAAGTGTGTGCATCGTGTCGGCCGCCAACGACTCCCACACGTGCTGTTGGCAGGAGGACACGTGTACAGGGCGGCGCTCCGGTGGGCAGGTCGCGGCGCAATAAACACGACTCTGTCCGGCGTACGACACGGCCACGAGCGCTCTCGCTTTGCGGTGTACCACATGCGTACTTCACTCCAATTACAGGTGCTGCGATTGCAGGAGCGTTCCTACCGTCAGGTTTCGTCTTGATCTTCTACTTAACAAACAAAATACAAAAAGGTATGCTTACTAATTGAAATAAACCGAAGTACAGAGAAGTTGAGTGAGTGAAGAGAAATCAAAATAGGAGTCCCACAGGGTTCAATTTTGTGTCCACTTCTATTCCTCATCAATGTGGATGATCTACACCTTACCACTCGTAAAGAAAAATTGATACTTTTCCAGGCAAAACTAGCGTTACAATAAATCCTATTACAGAGTAGGCATCAAATTAAATTGTTAATGGCACTCTTCAAAGAATGTTTACTGTTTCTCTGGAAACTGTTGCTCCGTTAATATTGAGAACACACATTATATTCAATTCTATCGAGTCACACCAATAACAGATGTAGTGCATGAAATGTATTCAGTAACAGTGTAGAATGCTTCATCTACCTCTACATCTACATGGATACTCTGCAAATCACATTTAAGTGCCTGTCAGAGGGTTCATCGAACCACCTTCACAATTCTCTATTATTCCAATCTCGTATAGCGCGCGGAAAGAATGAACACCTATATCTTTCCGTACGAGCTCTGATTTCCCTTATTTTATCTTGGTGATCGTTCCTCCCTATGTAAGTCGGTGTCAACAAAATATTTTCGCATTCGGAGGAGAAAGTTGGTGATTGGAATTTTGTGAGAAGATTCCGTCGCATCGAGAAACGCTTTTCTTATAATGATGTCCATCACAAATCTTGTATCATTTCTATGACACTCTCCGCCATATTGAGCGATAATACAAAACGCGCTGCCTTTCTTTGAACTTTTTCGATGTACTCCGTCAGTCCTATCTGGTAAGGATCCCATACCGCGCAGCAGTATTCTAAAAGAGGGCGGACAAGCGTAGTGTAGGCAGTCTCCTTAGTAGGTCTGTTACAATTTCTAAGTGTCCTGCCAATAAAACGCAGTCTTTGGTTAGCCTTCCCGACAACATGTGTTCCTTCCAATTTAAGTTGTTCGTAATTGTAATACCTAGGTATTTAATTGAATTTACGGCTTTTAGATTTGACTGATTTATCGTGTAACCGAAGTTTAACGAGTTCCTTTTTGGCACTCATGTGGATGACCTCACATTTTCCGTTATTTAAGGTCAACTGCCACTTTTCGCACCATTCCGATATTTCTTCTAAATCGTTTTGCAGTTTGTTTTGATCTTCTGATGACTTTATTAGTCGATAAACGACAGCGTCATCTGCAAACAACCAGAGACGGATGCTCAGATTGTCTCCAAAATCGTTTATATAGATAAGGAACAGCAAAGGGCCTATCACGAGACGTTTGTGTGGTACAATGTCAAAAGCCTTCTGGGAATCCAGAAATACGGAATCGATCTGAAATCCCTTGTCAATAGCACTCAGCACTTAATGTGAATAAAGAGCTAGTTGTGTTTCACAAGAACGATGTTTTCTACACCCATGTAGACTGTGTGTCAGTCGACCGTTTCCTTCGAGGTAATTCATAACGTTGGAACACAATATATGTTCTAAAATCCTGCTGCTTATCGACGTTAACGATATGGGCCTGTAATTTAGTGGGTTACTCCTACTACCTTTCTTGAATATCGGTGTGACCTGTGCAACTTTCCAGTCATTCGGTACGGATATTTCGTCGAGCGAATGGTTGTATATGATTGTTAAGTATGGAGCTAATGCATCAGCATACTCGGAAAGGAACCTAATTGGTATACAGTCTGGACCAGAAGACATGCTTTTATTAAGTGATTTAAGTTGCTTCACTACTCCGAGGATATTTACTTTTACGTTACTCATGTTGGCAGCTGTTCTCGATTCAAATTCTGGAATATTTATTTCATCTTCTTTTGTGAAGGCATTTCGGAAGGCTGTGTTTAGTAAATCTGCTTTGGCAGCACTGTCTTCGATAGTATCTCCATTGCTATCGTGCAGCGAAAGCACTGATTGTTTCTTGCCGCTAACATACTTTACATACGACCAGAATCTCTTCGGATTTTCTGCCAGGTTTCGAGACAAAGTTTCATTGTGGAAACTGTTATAGGCATTGAAGTCCGCTCTAAATTTCGAGCTTGTGTAAAAGATCGCCAATCTTGGGGATTTTGCGTCTGTTTAAATTTGGCATGTTTGTTGTTGTTTCTGCAACAGTGTTCTAACCCGTTTTGTGTATCAAGGAGGATCAGCTCCGTCGTTTGTTAATTTATTTGGTATAAATCTCTCAGTCGATGCCGATACTATTTCTTTGAATTTAAGCCACATCTGGTCTACACTTATATTATTAATTTGGAATGTGTGGAGATTGTATCTCAGGAAGGTGTCAAGCGAATTTTTATCTGCTTTTTTGAATAGGCATATTTTTCTCTTTTGGGTATACATATTGATGAAAACTTGAACTGGAAGAAGCGTATTTCCATACTGCTGAATCAGTTAAGTGCAGCTACTTTCGCTTTTCGTATAATTGCTAATATTGGAAAGAGACGAATGAACCTCCTGATATATTTTACATGTTTCCACTCAATAATGACTTACGGAATCATTTAGAAAGAAAGCACTGAATGCACAAAAGTGAGCAGTAAGAATGATAAGCGGTATTCACCCTCTGTCGTGCAAGTACCTCTTCAAGGGTTTTGGTATTTTATCTTCATCATCACGATACTTATATTAGCTAATGAAATTCATCATAAATAATCCAACACTGTTTGAAGGAATAGTGATATCCTTACCAAAAGCACTAGAGGAAGAAAATGACCGTTGTTGTTAAAGCTGTCTGAGAACCTTAGAAAAAATCTGGAATTGGTAAGGTGCCAGCCACAGAAAAGATAAATTAATTTTATTCAACATGCAGTACAAACTGTTATTATGTTTTTTAAACATGTGAAATATGACAAGCTCAAAAGACTGTAATTATTTATAACAATCCAAAAAAGTCAGCAACAATCATTTACTATCTCAAATTTGACGGATACTAATTTGAGATTTTAAATCGTGGTTTTGCGTAGTGCTTCTTCTCACTAATGGGATTCTATCTCCAAATAAATTCAATAAAGCACAATATGAATTCAGGTAGGCTACTACTAGAAAAGAAGGAAAAAGTTTCATTTAACAAATGTTAAGAACAATGTGTCATGCACGAATGTACAAATGGTTAACAAACCAATTGACTCCTGTAAACACACCAGTTGACTACAGACAATGAGCAACAGTAAATGGCTCTGAGCACTATGGGACTTAACATCTATGGTCATCAGTCCCCTAGAACTACTTAAACCTAACTAACCTAAGGACATCACACAACACCCAGCCATCACGAGGCAGAGAAAATCCCTGACCCCGCCAGGAATCGAACCCGGGAACCCGGGCGTGGGAAGCGAGAACGCTACCGCACGACTCAACAGAAAAAAAAATGAAATATAACTTTTACATAAAGCATATGAAGCATATTTGAAGGTCATAAATAGAGCTCGGGATTATGGACAAATGGCCAAACACGAAATTATGCAGAAAGTAAATCTCAGTCGAGAGAGAATGTGAGTTGTGGATTATGGACAAATGGCCAAACACGAAATTATGCAGAAAGTAAATCTCAGTCGAGAGAGAATGTAAGTTGTGGTAATTCAGGTTAGCTCTATAGAAGAATGTACAGGTAAAATTTAAACAATAACGCCCACTTGGCATAAACTAAAACAGCACATAGTAAAACTGAACTTGCATAAATATTGAATACCAAATAAATTACGCATAATCATTAGATCATTAGATATTACGTTCATATATTGCAAACACGTTCAAATCCGGTAAACTGAACTAGACGACCCACCGTTAATAATTATATCATAAACAATTTTACTACTGTAATCCAAGTTGTAAGTATTGAACTCGATAAACAAAATTATTGTTAACTCATACCTAAAACATTGTAATACACATAGTTTAAAGATAGCGGATAGCTGCTAACAGTTGTTGGTACAATCTGCACACTCAGGGGCTCACGAAATAAGTGCAACAAGCGCTGACGACCATAGGTCTATAATCCCAAGTCGCCATTGAATTCTTTCTTCCACCAAACCTCAGTGACGTGCTTCTTGGACATGCAATTTGATATAATAAGCCATCACACACCCGCTGAAAGTCACAATCAACTTCGACAAATGCTCGCAGCATCCACATGCCACATGACTGACAGCGATTGTCCGTGAATGGCTATCCTGCAGTTATTGGTGGGAAACCACTGAGAGCGGCCTCTTCATGTCGTAGCGCCGCATAGGGCACTGCCAGTGGCTCAAAAAGGATTTCAGTACGCAGTAACAAAAACTTTTTATCATTTTCCCAGTGACATAAAATGTCTGGCAGATAGCAAAGCACATTTCAAATCTAAGCTTGTTTTGTTAAACAAAAACTTATTGAAAAAAGTTGCATGAGTAGGACTGAAAAATAGTGTTCAATCATATCGAAATTAATTATACGTACATATCGTACAGACTGACTGGTTCCATATCATCAGATACAAAAATCGTTTGAATGGTCTATGGGCCATGTAACTAACTGACAGTATGTCATCATTTCAAAGTAAGACGTCGTGTGTGTAACTTTGGCACGTGCTCTGGCAAGTATAAGTTGTATTTAACAAATATACACTGAAAAATTTCCGTAACAAATGTTTCTGCTGTCTTTAAAGTAACCGAAACTGGCTGGAATCGAGTAGATGAAAGTCAATTATTGCATAACTTTATAAAGTTACACCATTACTTTCATATAACGCTGTAATAAAAATACTTGAAACAGTCTAGTTAGATATCAGTATGCAGAAAGCGAAGCGTTGGGTGAACTCGTTGAAGATATACTTAAGTTGAGTAACCTGCGTCGAAAAGATGATTTGCTGCTGCTGTTGTAGAGAAGAAGGTCCAAGTCCGGGTATAGCAACAGCTGACCAAAGTGAGCATATTACCTAAATGAATTTGTGCAGCACATGTGTTCGAAGTAATTTATTTCCATCTTGAAGTCATCCACATTACGAGCAAGTAATAACACAAGTGATCTAAAGTGGCGTAGTGTATGTCTTGAAGAATCGTTACATACACTCCTGGAAATGGAAAAAAGAACACATTGACACCGGTGTGTCAGACCCACCATACTTGCTCCGGACACTGCGAGAGGGCTGTACAAGCAATGATCACACGCACGGCACAGCGGACACACCAGGAACCGCGGTGTTGGCCGTCGAATGGCGCTAGCTGCGCAGCATTTGTGCACCGCCGCCGTCAGTGTCAGCCAGTTTGCCGTGGCATACGGAGCTCCATCGCAGTCTTTAATACTGGTAGCATGCCGCGACAGCGTGGACGTGAACCGTATGTGCAGTTGACGGACTTTGAGCGAGGGCGTATAGTGGGAATGCGGGAGGCCGGGTGGACGTACCGCCGAATTGCTCAACACGTGGGGCGTGAGGTCTCCACAGTACATCGATGTTGTCGCCAGTGGTCGGCGGAAGGTGCACGTGCCCGTCGACCTGGGACCGGACCGCAGCGACGCACGGATGCACGCCAAGACCGTAGGATCCTACGCAGTGCCGTAGGGGACCGCACCGCCACTTCCCAGCAAATTAGGGACACTGTTGCTCCTGGGGTATCGGCGAGGACCATTCGCAACCGTCTCCATGAAGCTGGGCTACGGTCCCGCACACCGTTAGGCCGTCTTCCGCTCACGCCCCAACATCGTGCAGCCCGTCTCCAGTGGTGTCGCGACAGGCGTGAATGGAGGGACGAATGGAGACCTGTCGTCTTCAGCGATGAGAGTCGCTTCTGCCTTGGTGCCAATGATGGTCGTATGCGTGTTTGGCGCCGTGCAGGTGAGCGCCACAATCAGGACTGCATACGACCGAGGCACACAGGGCCAACACCCGGCATCATGGTGTGGGGAGCGATCTCCTACACTGGCCGTCACCACTGGTGATCGTCGAGGGGACACTGAATAGTGCACGGTACATCCAAACCGTTATCGAACCCATCGTTCTACCATTCCTAGACCGGCAAGGGAACTTGCTGTTCCAACAGGACAATGCACGTCCGCATGTATCCCGTGCCACCCAACGTGCTCTAGAAGGTGTAAGTCAACTACCCTGGCCAGCAAGATCTCCGGATCTGTCCCCCATTGAGCATGTTTGGGACTGGATGAAGCGTCGTCTCACGCGGTCTGCACGTCCAGCACGAACGCTGGTCCAACTGAGGCGCCAGGTGGAAATGGCATGGCAAGCCGTTCCACAGGCTACATCCAGCATCTCTACGATCGTCTCCATGGGAGAATAGCAGCCTGCATTGCTGCGAAAGGTGGATATACACTGTACTAGTGCCGACATTGTGCATGCTCTGTTGCCTGTGTCTATGTGCCTGTGGTTCTGTCAGTGTGAGCATGTGATGTATCTGACCCCAGGAATGTGTCAATAAAGTTTCCCCTTCCAGGGACAATGAATTCACGGTGTTCTTATTTCAATTTCCAGGAGTGTATTTGCAAATCTGACCAGCACAGTGGCCACTTCGAAAGTTTGCACAAAACTGACTGACAACAGTGGTCCTTATATACATTTTGTTACGATGTTGGTGATTATTAAAAACAGAAAATTAATGAAATACAATGAAATTAGACTTAAATCCTAACAAAAAAATTACATAGTATGAATCGCAAAATAAAATGACGCTAGGCAGTAAATGTAACTCGTTGTAGAACAGTCACATTCACAATGAAAATAGTCAGATATCTAGATATAACGGTACATATTGCATTTTAGCCGATTACCTGAAAAAATACCGAATATAACTTCTTCCTAGCATGTTTTCTAGTTTAAATAAAAATGTACTTAATTCTACTAACAACAGTCTTTCGAAAAACAGTCTGGAAGTCTCTTAAAGCAGTTTGTTTAAACATTTTCAACTAGCCTTCCTGCTACTAACAGTTATTAAATTTCACACAGACGGGAAAATGCTTTGTAATTACTTAGTAGGATTCATATTTTAATTTAATTCGTTTTATTAGTTACAAAAAAAATATCGGGTTTAAAGTATGTGTCACAGACAATGATCGTAACCGTATTTTAGTGATTTTCAGTAAACAGCATGGTTTCAAACATTCCTACCAATTACAGTATCTACTTGATGCCTAAAGAACACTTTGTACAACTTCATTTCACTATAACAGTTTCCAAACTGTAATATTATCTATGCTACCCATATTTGGCTATGCTTAGGATTACTGTTGAAATGTTATTAGCCTTTCAGTTAACCAGATGTGAGTCAAATCTAGAGGTAATAAACATTAAAGAAGTGGATCAAGTTCCTCACTGTTAGGTTTCAACAGTCTACTAGTGTAGTGCAGGATAAGCTCAGAACTGTGAGCGCACTCGTGGTAGTTAGCCGCAAGATCTGATATACACGATTTCACGCAGATTATACTACTACTTCTTTATGTATTATAGTAGATATTCGTTAGTATTAATCATTATCACCACTTAACAGTATTTGTCCACTTGTTTCTGACAATATTTTAGTTTCTGTTCAAGTTCGTAAAATGAGTGTCTTGTCGCCGCTACTCTTCATATTTGCGAATTACTTACTTGTTCAGTATATTCTCTTCATAATTTTCAGTTCATCCCATTCTTTGAAATTCTGAAGGTATCACGGGTAACCTACAGGAAGCGAAAGGATGTCAACTACTTGTACACGTTCAGAGACAAGACTGGAATTATAAGAGTGAGTAACATCAAATATATGCAGAAAGAAAATCGCAACCATGGTTCAATAAGGACTGCTGTAACGAACGGAAAAAACCCTGCTAGTACTACATATAGCGACGGATATAAATCACCCAAATGTATTCCAACACGCCGAGCAAAGAAGGAAATATAAGACACTAAACAAGAAGACAGGGACAGAATATATTGCAGAAGACGCCAGGAGGCGCGTAACAAGCGCCCAAACTAACCCATTCATAGCTTTCAGGAAACCCAAAGTCCCAGCAACAAATACTCTCTTAATGGAATCGTGAGAAAGCCACTTCAAAAACATCCTCAACCATCAAACTCGGCCAACAGCTTTTGAACTAACTCCAAATACAACGATGGCAAATCATATCCCCATAACGAAACAGGAGATACTTGAGACAATGACAGCAAAAAAAAAAAAAAAACGGAAAGGCCGCAGGCCCAGACAGCATCTATATCGAACACCAAAAGGAATTACTTAGTGTCATGCAAGTCTATTAGGTAGAACTATTCAACGAATGCATCCACTCCGGGAAAATACCAGAGTAAGGGAGGTCATCATCAAGGTGATGTTCAAAGGGAAAGGAGACCCCTGCGATCCTGACTCATACCGAGGTACAGCAGTCGAAAATACATCCTTCAAGATGTTCATGAAAATCTTAACAAACAGACTCACAAAAATGATAGACTCACGAATACCAGAGAATCAATTCGGCTTCCGAAAAGGAAGAAGCACGCTACATGCCGTAAGCTACCTATTGGAGCAAGCAGAAGATAATTCAGGCGTCCAAGAAGGAAATACTTCTTTGTAGTTTTCGTGGACTACTGCAAAGCCTCTGACCTCGGCGACAGAGCGACGCTAGTCCAAAAACTCAATCATCTAATAGGAGCGACACACCCGTCGGCAGTCACAATCTGAAATATCCTCAGATGCAACAATATCCAAATATCAGACAGCACAGCAATATCCACGGATATAATTCAGACAAACGGAGTTCTGCAGAGAGATCCAATTAGCTCAACGTTATTCAACATCATAACCGCAGACATCACAGACATAATCAGAGGCACCTCAGCGTCACTTATACTCTATGCGGACGACATGGCAACAGGCTCAGAAAGTGCAGAAGAGCTCCAAGGGGTCCTCAACAGGCTCACATCATGGGCGGAAAGAAATGTATTGAAAATAAACCACAGCAAAACATACAAATGACTTTTAGGAAAGGAGGAATACAAGCTCCCAGAAATACAATGACCCTGAACAATAAACCTTTAGAGATAGTGCCAAAATTCAAATATCTTGGAGTCACCCTGCAAACCACCTTCTCATCCTTCAGTAACCATGTCAAAGACAGAGCGGCCGCAGCAGTAAAAGCCATCTACCACATCCAGCAGCCTCAACAAATACCGCTGGATACAGCAATGTCACTGTTCAAGACACCATTTCCCCCGTAGCTACCTATACGATCAGCATCATATGGGAAAAACTCACCCTAAGCGACCTGATAACAGTAGAAAAAGTAAAAGCTCGCTACATGAAAAGGATTCTAGGCATCGGGAAGTCAGCAGCCTCAAGCCTAAAACATGTATTATCTAAGGAAAACTACGTCATCGACGACACCAAAATGCAGTTTTGGCTGCTAAATACGAACCCCTATGAGAAAGCACGTCAAACCCTCACCGAGAAGTGCAGAGCCATCTGGTCCGATTTCTATTCTACAGACGCCATAATGATGGACGAATGGAAACAAGCAAACCACAAGCTACGACACGCAGTAACGCGTTACGCCACCTATGGATTTCACCATAAAATCAGTCAGATCAAGAGATTTCACCAGCCGAACGAAGACTGTGTTTGTGATTCGTGTAAGGAACATTGTGAGAGATACCACGCTTAAAACCACCTCAGTTATAAAACTGGCTCTGGAATAACTATTCATTTGTAATTTGTAATTTTTCTTTGCACATTGTGCGCTTTTGAATTAATAATAATAACGTGCAACAAGCCCAAAACTAGAACAAAGCACGCAATCGTAAAGTGTTCTAGTTTTGGGCTTTCTTCATTTAAACACAGTACAGTAAAAGTTCACCAACACAGCTGAAGACGCCAAGCATGTAAACAGTCAAGCATTGTACTAAAGTAAGTGAAACTACAGATTGTATCGCTGCGCCGCCGTCTCTGCCGTTATTTGTGTATCGAAGCTATACGCACTGTTTAGAGCGATCGTGACGTATGGTTTTTTTAGTCATCTGGTCTGATGCGAACCGCCACGAATTCATCTTCTGCGCCAACCTTCTCATCTCAGTGTAGCAAATATAATCTACATCCTCAATTAATTGCTGGAAGTATACTAGCCTCAGTCTCAGTCAAAATCAATGCAATATCCACTGTTCAAAAATGGTTCAAATGGCTCTGAGCACTATGGGACTCAACATCTTGGGTCATAAGTCCCCTAGAACTTAGAACTACTTAAACCTAACTAACCTAAGGACATCACACACACCCATGCCCGAGGCAGGATTCGAACCTGCGACCGTAGCAGTCCCGCGGTTCCGGACTGCAGCGCCAGAACCGCACGGCCACCGCGGCCGGCAATATCCACTGTTGTAATATTTATTTATGTATATCTATCCCAAATTATTTACATTGCGTCCAATGCATACCATAATATTTACATAATATCACTGCAGTAACGCTTTATAACAAACTGACTTTTTTATTTGTTTATCTTGATTTTGATCAGCTCGTTTTAAAATTAAATAGTAAGTGATCGAACATTAGTAATTTGTAAATTCCTACTGACACATACAGGTATATATCGATATATCTTAGAGTGTGGTTCTCTTTCGCATTATTATGGTACGATACCGTCATCTTTGTAAACATACTTCCATGTGGTGGAACCTCTTGGTATGTGAGTAGTGCTTTAGATTATGTTTATCCATATACAGTACATAAAAAAGTGCATCATACAATCTTCGCTGCTGGATGATCACAAGTGTCAGCACAGGAACGTAATGGTGTGGATTTTTCAACGTAAGTAACCAAAACGTCTTCAGTTTAATAATTTGCTTACATCTTTTAAAATCGTTGTGAGGCACAATTGCAATAAAAAAGACATTATCTCACACCTTGTTTGGGTTGTAGGGCACCACCACCCCAAGAAAATTTCATCATTTGGGAAAACAAAAAGCGAAAGATAATGTAAAAGATATCTTAACGTGAACTAACCGTCTAAAGACGAACCTGTTATGTTCGAAACCGGTAACGACGCAATTTAAATAAATAAATAGCATTGTAAAAAGTGGCTGGTTTTTGTTATCCTCTATGTAAGAGCCAGCCTATGTTTTGTACACAATTATGGGATCAGAATAATAGTTTTCTACAAAACAGCATACCACTCTGTGTTTTCCTCTACTGCTTTTAGCCTTTAAAATTCCCTCTAGTACCATGGAAGTTATTCCCTGATGTCTTAACATATATTCTATCATCCTGCCTCTTTTTCTTGCGCTGTTTTCGATTTATTCCTTTCCTCTAAGATTCTGAAGAAGAGCTCCTCATTTCTTAGCTTATCAGTCCACTTAATTTTCAACATTCTTCAGTGGCTGCGATTCTCTTCTGTTCTGATTTTCCCATAGTCCCTCTTTCATTACCATACAGTGCTATACTCCAAACGTACATTCTCAGAAATTTCTTCTTCAAATTAAGACCTATGTTTGACACTAGTAGACTTCTTGGTCACGAATGCCCTCTTCACCAGCGCAAGTCTGTTTTTATGTCTTCCTTGCTGCTTCCATCATACATTATTTTGTTGCACAGCGCCTCTTTTATAACGCCTGCCACCGAAGTTCGATGACTGTGGGTCACTTTCATGCTAATTAAAAGAATCCGTGAATAAACGCTGTGGTGTTTCTCGGATATTCTCTCATTTTATCAATCAGTCTTATCAGTCAAGGTTGACAGATTGATGAGCAACACTCAAGTATCGATCGAACGAGGCTTTTGTTAGCGTCTTCCTTTGTTTGTGGACTACGCTTTCTGAGAACCTATTAATCTCAATTTGGTATCTGCCTTTCCAGCAGTTAGTTTTAAGTCAACGTTCTGTTTTACATCGCTCCTCACTCATGTCCAGATATACATGATATATTCATATTGTGATAATTAGTACGTTAATATGTACCCACTTCAGTGTGTCAGTTGTTTCTTGGTTACGAGGGTTGACTGAAAAGTAATGCCTCCACCTTCGTAACTCTTCAACAGTTGGCAGCATTGGTATGCGGCAGGTACTGGCTTGTTCCGTAGCCTCTTCTCTACAGCTCCAGTTGGCGGGAGGCCTTAGTATTGTACGATTGTGTTGTTACCGTTTAAAGTAGGGAACCCTGCGCAGACGGTCGGTCAATGCGATCTAAGCAACGTGCCGCCATTGAATTCTTGACAGCAGAAGGTGTCACCCCAATGGAGATTCATCAGAGGATGAAAGCAGTTTATGCTGATGTGTTGATGTGAGTACTGTGCGTCGTTGGGCGAGTAAGTTTGAAGATGCTGAGGCGGGAAAATCTGACCTGAGTGCCAAACAAAGAGTTGGACGTCCTGTGACAGCAATCAAAATGTTGACAGATTGATTTAAGACGATCGTCTTATCACTTAGAGAGAAACTGCAAGCACAACCGGCATTTCACAAGAACGTGTGGGTCAAATTATTGCTTTGATTGGCTATCGGAAGATCTGTGCACTATGGGTACCCCAGATGCTGACTCCTGAAATGAAAGCACACATACTTGAAATTTGTCAGGAACTTCTCTCGTGTTACGAAAATGAAGGTGACGCCTTTCTCCATTCAATTGTGACAGGAGACGAAACGTGGATACACCATTAGGACCCAGAGACGAAACATCAGTCTCTGAATTTATTGTTGTTCCATGATCAAGGAAATCAACTGGGATACCACCATCTGCGTCCCAGAACACTGTGTCCATGATTTTTACAGCTGAGGGCTGCGTTTTGAATTTCTTTATCCGGGGCGAGTCTTTTTGTCGATATTCCATAAATTTCAGTCTATGGAATATCGACAGAAAGATTAGCCCCAGAAAACGAAATTCAAGACGTAGCTCTCAGGTGGAAAAATCGTGGCCACAATGTTCTGGGACGCAGATGATGTTATCCACGTTGATTTCCTTGATTGTGGAACACCAATACAGTCAGAGCATTACATCACAACGCTGCGATCTCTGAAACGACGGCTAACAAGTGTGAGAAAGAAAAAGGGAAATGTTTTCCTGCAGCATGACAATGCCAAACCACGCACTTCACGTGCCACCACAGCAGAACTTCAGAGACTGAATCTCACCACCGTACGGCATCCCCCATACAGTCCAGATTTAGCACCACCTGACTTCCATCTGTTCCCGATCATGAAAGACGATCTGTGGGGTCATCATTATGCTTCTGATGAAGACGTTGAGAGAACTTTGTGGCTCTGGTTGTGGAAACGGAGTGTCGGCTTCAGAAAACTTGTTCATCGTTGGCAGAAATGTATACACTTGGCTGGAGATTTTGTGGGAAAGTGAATATTGGTAATTAAAGATCATATTATAAGGATTATTACTGAAGTCATCAACAAAAATATCCGTAATTGTACCCCTAACACCCTTTATAATGGATATGACAGTTTACAGTCATTGTTCACCAATTGTATAGTCAAAAGGTAACCAGTCTATCCGCCTTTTTAATATAATACGTTACTCTTACGTTGATGATCAACTACCAGTCCGTGTATTAACAGTCGGTCCAATGGGTCATTTATACAGGATGACTCTGTGATGATGTTACAGACTTTCAGGGATGACAGAGAAGGGTAAATGTATCAATTTGAGGTCCATCACGGTCCGCAAACGTCCGAGTCAAAAGTTATAAACGTAAATCGTTCTCATACTTCTGAAGTGGGAATACATGTGGCGGTACTGCTGTTGCCGAGATTGTAGCGTAGTCAATATCTAGTAAACATGGCTCTAAAATGTACACGTTAAGAGCCAAGAGCACTTGTTCATTTACAATACTGTGAAACACATCAGTTCTGCTGAAGTTCTTTGATTCCCGTTCTTTGAGAAGATGTGGTATGGACAAAAATAAGAAAAAAAGATCCATTAAACATGACCTTTGAAGTACATTCTTCAATAGATATGAGCACTTGTTCACTTTCGCCATTGCAAAACACCTTTCTTCTACTTGTAAGTAGGCTGTCTAGGTTTTTATGTTGGTAACGCCACGTAGCGCTCTGTATGAAAATCACTGGCTGTGCTGTGTGCAGTCTGTGGCTAGTTTGCAGTGTTGTCTGCCGTTGTAGTGTTGGGCAGTTGGCTGTGAACTGCGCGTAGCGTTGCGCAGTTGGAGGTGAGCCGCCAGCAGTGGTGGATGTGGGGAGAGAAATGGCGGAGTTTTGAATTTTTTAAGACTCGATGTCATGAACTGCTATGTATATTATGATTTTTCAACACTGTTAAGGTAAATACATTGTTTGTTCTCTATTAAAATCTTTCATTTGCTAACTATGCCTATCAGTAGTTAGTGCCTTCCGTAGTTTGAATCTTTTATTTAGCTGGCAGTAGTGGCGCTCGCTGTATTGCAGTAGTTCGAGTAACGAAGATTTTTGTGAGGTAAGTGATTTGTGAAAGGTATAGGTTAATGTTAGTCAGGGCCATTCTTTTGTAGGGATTATTGAAAGTCAGATTGCGTTGCGCTAAAAATATTGTGTGTCAGTTTAAGGACAGTCATGTATAATTGTTCAAAGGGGACGTTTCATACTGAATACATGCCCGTAGCTCTTCAGATACGCAATTTAGAGCACATATTTAACGGACTTTTTCTTCTTCTTATGGTCCATACTACCTCCTCCAAAAGTAGGGAAACCAGAGAAACTGAAATAGAAGAGATGTGTTTCACAGAATCAAAGGTGACGGAGTGCTCGTAGCTCTTAAGATGAGTATACTAGGGGTCATGTTTACTAGACATTTTGTTCTTGTTCTGTCCCATCCTATCACATGTGAAAGTTACCTACCCCACAATCTTAGCAACAACAGTACCGGTACTGTCATAGCTATCAGAACGATTTTCTCTTAAGCTTTGTGGTCTCAGTCGTTTGCGGACCAGTTTCCCTTGGCTCAAATTGATAAATTTTATCCTTCTCCATCATCCCTGAAAGTTTGTAACATCTTTACGGAATCATCTTGTATATAATCTCCATTCTTTAATTCCTTGTCTCCAATCCATAAGATCCTGTGGAGTATCGTGGAAATGATCTTTTAATGTGTCATATTACATCAACACGTTTCAAGTACTGGTGGATATACTCTGTCTCTGAGATTTTAACGGATTAGCTCTAACACAAACGTCACGACGTTACTGAGCATTAGTGAACTCTGTTGTGGATTCAGATCAGACATCGGATTATACAGGGCCAAAATTTGTGTACTGCATACTACTCGAAAAATTCTAGTTGCCCCTCCAGGGGCTCAAGAGAGGTGAGAACGTCCCGTTGTTCCGACTTTAAAAGATATACCTTGCTGCTTTCCCCCGAAATGGAACCCCTATTCTGTCCATGGTAATGGCGCAAGTAGATTTTTTCCTTACACGCCTTGGACTGTACCGCGTTATCCGGATAACACGAGGACTGAGCTAAGTGGACGCCACCCCAGGCGAGTCTGCGTCATCCAGATAACGAGTTCAATCGTCCGGACCGCCAACCGATCGCCGTTCAGACACCGAAACCAATCAACTTACTTGTCAGTTAATTACCTGCAGCACAGTGAATTATTTAACGCTCCATCTGATTGGCTCTAAATTGCCATATCCACTCGCGCTTAACGTATCACTCCACAGCTGATCTGTATTTTCTATCCCTCCCTCTTCTCCCCTTCCTCTCTCTCTCTCTCTCTCTCTCTCTCTCTCTCTCTCTCTCTCACACACACACACACACACACACACACACAAACTGTGTGTGTGTGTGTGTGTGTGTGTGTGTGTGAGCGCGCGCTTTCTCTCTCTGCCTCTTGCTCTCCGAACAAATTTATATAGCAGCTCGGCCTTCCCTTTTCCACGCTCAAATGGGTGTGGCTGATTTCCCAATAGGCCGTGGATTGTGAAGTACACGAATAACCGAATCAATGTGCTGTCCTTATCTATCGTTCGCCTATAGCGGGACATATTTTGGTGACGTCTGCTTCCTCCAGTCTGACCAACAACGACCTGTGCAAACCGACGTTCCATTTTCAAACTCGAGGGCGTATTTTTTCTCTTCATCCACCACGAATAGTACTGTTCATTGGTATATTCCGTTGTCGCAATCACACTGTTAAACGATATTGCATTATTATTTCCGTTCCTAGCACTTCCGGCACAGTTGTAGAGCATAATTAGCACCTGAAAATATTTAGACATAAATAATACACCGAAGGAAACAGTTAGTTGCCTTCTTCATCGTAATCTTTTTTCCCCAATTTCAAAGACGACCTGTTTAGTGCAATCTTGACGTAAGCTGGTTTTACAGAAGAAAAACCGATGATGCCCAATAAACAGGTGAACAATAATTATTGCAAAAAACACAGTTATTCCTCAAAATAACCTTGAGAACAATGCTGTTGCCACACGAACTGATCAGCCGCACTTACCCTCATCTCTGGAATGGCCGTGCTAGTGCAATTCAGTGACCAAGAAATCTGCCATGCTTACTCAATTAGCTTAGTTTATAGGGATGAATGAAGGCTGAGGTGTACAAACGAAATGTTAATACGAGAGATGACATGCTTGGTCGCGTCATGGATGCTGCTGCTCTCGTTGGAGGACGTACAGCGGCACCAAGACAAGGAACACACCATGTTCTCCCAGGAGTGCAGAAACGTACTGAAGCTGATGGTGTGTTATTCTAACATTTCTTGTGAGCCTTACAACAGCTGTAATGTGACGTGTACAATAATGCTTAGTGGTGGATGGATTAGAAACATTTTTCAACTGATGCTTGGTAAAAAATATGTTGTAATGTTTACTTGTTCTACATATCTACATCTATAAAAATGGCATTGTATTGAATAATACAGAAAATAAATAACAATATGCATTGTACGTGTTCTGTCTCGTATACTATTCCGAATACGACGTATGTCCACATGAAGATTTTGCTCCAAATGATCGTTCCTGTAATATGGCTGAATATTGGCCATTCCTCCTGCGACGCCCTGCCCTTGATTGTTTTGTAATTTTGACATTAACTGAAGCTCAGTTTTTGCAGCATTCCTGTTGATAATGGCCACGCGGTCTAAATTGCAATAGTGGTGGATTTTATAGAATGAGTGTGTAAAAATAAACTTTCTTGTCGAAAACTTCTCGGGCTTCCAAGTAGGTGATTGCGTCGAAATACCACGACGTTTTGGAAGTGTCACCCTCACCTTCTTCTGGCGCCAGAATGCTGTGACACTAACTCTCAGTGAAACATAGCTGAGTTTCGACTCAAGCATCCACTTGGAAGCCCAGGGAGATTCCATCAGCAGTATAAATAGGTCAGCTACACAGTTTTTGGGGGAGCTGTGTCTGAATATAGCAACTGTGTTTGCCGGCTAATTGCCAACGAGTTTCTGCAGTGGTAACTTCGGTTCCCGTCTGATCACCGAAGGTAACCACTGTCAGGTTTGGCTAACACTTGAATGGGACACCGTCCGGGTTTGCCCCGCGCTGTTGGCAAGCGAGGTGCACTCAGCTCTTGGGAGGCCAACTGAGCAGCTACTTGACTGAGAAGTAGCGGCACGAGTCACGGAAGCACAACGGCCGCGAGGGCGGTGTGGTGACCACGTGCCCCTCCGTATCCACATCCGGTGACGCCTACGGGCTGAGGATGACACGGCGGCCGCAGCGGTACAGTTGGGCCTTCAAGGACGTTCAGGTGGTGTTTGTTTTGTTTGTCGGATAAGTTTTGAGCAAATTATAAATTATTAGAGAGAAATTCCGCTTCATGGCAGACACCATTTAATTACTTTTGTTTTACTCAAGTATGTTTCATCGCTTTCTGTGCTATTTTTAGTGGCTTCTGTTTATTCCTCTTTCTGAAAATTAGCGTATCTTGTGGAGGATATAGGAATTTCGTCTGCACTGCAGGCGTCGTTTGAAAGAGATTTTTCGAAATACCACCCATGAGGGGGAGTAATAGGGGATGAAAGCCATTCTGAAATTATGTTGCCATTAAAGCAATTTTGAAGCTTGAACTGCGAAAATTGGTATTTGGTCTCTTGGTACTAAATACAAAAAAATAGATGCTTCTGTATTTTCGCAAACTCAGCCATTAAGAGGGTAGACTAGAGGTAGAAAGTTTATTCTGAAAATAAATCTTTATTAAAATACTACTAAAGCAGTTTTAAAGCTACTTCTATGAAAACTGGTATTTGGTTTCTCGGTTGGAAATAAAAAAATCATGTTTCAGCGATTTTGGAAATTCAACCCTTGAGGGAGTGACATAGGGGATCGAAATTGTTATGAAAATATTTTCTTTTATTAAAAAATATGTAACGCTAAAGCTGAATATTATATTTGACTCCTAAAGAAATATGTTCCAGGGCATAAAACTGTATGGAAATATCAGCACAATAATTCTAAAGACGAGATTAACAGAGGCTTCCGACTCCATTTACCAGTATAGGTTTCTGGTCAGAAACACAGTCGGAAGAGACTATTATTCTACGGCCTTAATTAATGCGAAAAGTTTAGAAGATGTTGCAATTTGTGAACAACATAAGAATTCAATAAAAAAAAAATAGAAAATAAAAATCTGTGGAGACCATACAGTCCACGCGAGTGAAGCAGCGGATGCTAAGCTAGCATGTGATAAGTAGGCGTTCACTGTTACGTTAGTTTATGTGTATAACTTAAGACACATGCCACATAACTGAGGTATTAAATATGGTCCGTTTATGTTATGCTGAAAATTTGGCCTAGCCTCAACTCTGTGACAAGTGTCTTTAACTGTACATGCAAACCAGCAACCATCCAAAAGTATAGTTCAAGATGTTTATACAAATCAAACGTAGTTGCTATTTTAAATCATAATCCGTCGCGTGGTTTGAGGCGCCATGTCACGGATTGCGCAGCCCCTCCCCCCGGAGGTTCGAGTCCTCCCTCGGGCATGGGTGTGTGTGTTGTTCTTAGCATAAGTTAGTTTAAGAAGTATGTAAGTCTAGGGACCGATGACCTCAGCAGTTTGGTCCCTTAGAAATTCACACACATTGCACATAATCCTTATAATTTTACTAAATCTACGATTCTCACAATATCTAGTGTAAAATTTAACGTCTAGTTTTCACTCCTTTGTATGTGTAACTAGCTTTAAGCAGATGGTCATATAACCTCCATAAGACGTTAACATGTCATTGTTTTCAGAAAGAATAATAAAGAACACAAGAGAGCACAGAAGGTGCTGAAACATGATTAGATGAAACAAAACGTGTCAAACGGTGTCTGGCATTGGGAGATTTTCTCTCCAATTTGTCTTTGCTACCAGGAAATGTTAGAAGCGAGACAACTCCAAAAGATGATTACGAACACAAGTCTTATTCAACAAACAGTTTTTGGGGTATTCGTATGCATAACTGCTAACTCTTTTTTGTCAAACTTTAGGTTTTGTTGACTGCAACGTTATTTGAGTGAAATCCTCTGTCAAATCAAGCTGATGATAATGAACAGTCTATGCTAGGAATGATACACTAGGTCATAGAGTTTGCCGATCTTATAGTACGCTTTAAATTGCTTATTAATTTGGCTTCATTTTACGGGAGATTAAAAATTTAAAATTGCGGCCTGACCGGGGAGGTATTAAATTTATCGACCGTCCGCAGTGTTTGATGGCGCGCGCGGGCAGCGTTGCAGGTGCAGCACCGAATGAATTTCCATGGAGAATGATTTAATTTCCTGCAGGTAAATTAATTAATAAATATGCCTGCTCGAACGCTGTTTATCTACAGTCACGGCTGCGGCAATACAGTGCACGGCCGGCTTTACATGTTTATGTATGAGGCCCATCAATCTTTTAATCAAAAACAGCGCAGCCATGAACGGCGTTTTAACAATCCGCAAACAAGGAGCACCACGGAAGAGCGAGTGATTAATTCTGGGAAGTGGGAAGTCCATGATTCATGCCCAGGATTAATCAAGAACACCTAGCACGGGAGCATCAATGGGCCTGGTCCCTTCTGCCACTTTTGATATTTCGCTTCATTTTACTGGCCTGGTCCTCTCTTGTTGCGTGCACAGCTGTCTCCTTTTTTTTGTATAGAGCTGTAACGTTTGATTAAACTCTGCCGGATGAAAGAGGAGCTGTTCATTTGTGGCAGCACGCGTCTGTTACACAATTTCTCGCGGCCGCCACCGCCCGTCACCCCTGCCTACAGCAGTCTTGACAGAGGAGGCGAATTCATTCAACGGAAACACTGGAACGCGTCGCTGGTTTGTGTGTTTGCGGGTGTTACAGTTTTTCACGTTTCAATTAGCAAGGGACCCACTCTCCGTGTTCCTGTGCCATTTCATTTGTTCCCTTACCGTATGTGACAGCTCATTCGCTGTCTCGGCTATATTTTCATTTCGTTTTAGAACAGTTCTGCAGAATGCTACTATATGATCGTGTTGCCCTTTCAATTTGAAGTCCTAGCAAGCGTAATTTACGAGGATAGTCATAAAGTTTTTATTATCACCTCGAAATATTGAAGCTGTGGCCATGGACCTTGGTGTTATCTATTCACCTTTCAGAGCTTCACATTTTTTCCAGCGCTGGATGACTTCCCTGAGACCTCTGGCGTTGAAAACTTTGTCTATTTGGAAAACGTTCCCCTTCGAAATTCACTTCTTTGCGCGATAATACGGACTGAAATGGTGACTAAGCGTATACCGCGCAGCTAAAACTTGTGGCTATCTAACCGTTGTAGGTCCATTTTTGTAACGGATGGTCACCAGTACTTCGGCTGTTCGGCATGAAACGAAAACTGAAACATGTGCAGCCGTCACTTCTACATTTAATTTATTTGCGCAACCAGTTCCGGTGTTGCGTCACGCACCTTGACCAAAATAAACTAGGAGTAATCCATCTCATGTGCAAACATAACAGAAGCCAATATGATACTACTGGTGTCCGTGGATCTCTAATTTACACGACACCATCCCTTCGTTCATCACCCGACTACTCATTTACACTGACGATCTTTGTTGGTACATGTAAAAGTTTGTTTGACATACCCATGGTGGAAAATACAGAATTTGAGAAACAAGTTTGAATGTGTACGAGCTGCTGAAGATCGTAGAGTCACTCTGAAGTGTGCTGTGCAGCAGTTAATGCAGAAGAGTGGGCTCTGTCTGCTTTATTTAGCACTAAGCCTCACAACTTGTCTAATTTCAGCTTTCTTGTCTGTTAAAGTCCTTTTTGTATTGTTCAGTTTCTATGGTCTGCCTGTGTGTCCCAGAATAGTAATATTATAATTGCATCTTGATAAAGCCATGGAATAGGAGAAGCGAATTTGGTTGTTCCCTGATCTCAAAGCGTGATCTGTTACTGCCGAATTATCTGTTTGCCCACACGGCAGAGCTCTTGGGTTACTTAAGGCGGATGTTAATTTTTCTTTTCCTAGCTTTTTGTACACTTGACCGCATGTACAATAAATTTTATATACTCATACTGAGACAAGCGATGGGCGTCAGTCCTTTGTTGTGTTCAAATACTCGCGCGCTTCTCTTATTGGTTTAAACACTGTGTCAACACCATATCGACTGAGTACACTGCTGATGAAATCTGTGTCTATTTTTGGGAATGGGAGGAAAACTTAGCCTTTAATTGGTTCTTTATCCCTAGAATATCCCGATCTTTTAGGGTCCGGTGACCTGTTTATCTCTTTGACAGAGTAGCCATTCCTTCGGAAGGCAATTCTTAAATGACAGCTCGCTCTTCGTGGACTGTCGTACACAGATTCCTTTAGCCCGGTCCACCAATGTTTTGATCAGTTCTCTTCTGTGCTTGCGACGGTGATTTGAATTTGTGCCCTGAAGTTTCATACGATTTTCTACACGGCTTGCCAAAAATGTGAAGCATCCAGAAAAGGAGGAAGAAACGACATTAAACTTCACGGGTTGGGAGGGTATGTGATGGTGTTGAGTGCTAACAAAATCGAGTCAAATAGACAAAGAACTTGGTAGTAGGAAGCTACTCATTAATATCATTAGGAGCCCACTCAATAATATGACGTGGAACCTGCTCCGGCCTAATTACACGGACTGTTTGTGTTGGGAACTGTGTCATAAATCGAGGCAAGCTGGCCCACATTTAAAGTAACTGGCCCTTGATATGGCATGGGGCTAGAGTTCATGTCCGAACCAGTTTCACAAATGTTTTGCCGTTGACAGATCTGTAGGTCTTGGCTTGCCACCTGAGTACGGACAGTTCCTACTGAAAACTGCCACCAGGATAATTTTGCTTGAGATGAGGACGCAGGGTGTCCGTGACAGACCGTTGTAGCCTCAGAGTACACTCAGCCACCACCAGCCACGACCTGACTACACCCGACGGCTTCCCACGCCATTGGGCCTCTCCAAAATGTTGGAAAAGTGGGACCTCGTCGCCACAATAGCCGACGATGGTCATGTGGATAGTGGAGAACAGCTGTTCATAGCTAGACACAATGTAATGCTTCGCCGTCACTGCACCACTCCAAAGGCAACCATTTGTATTGTGGCTGCCTACGCAGGGGCGATAATACCTTAGTCTGACTCTTGCCGAGTTCTGACGAATGGTGCGGAATGAAACAAAATGTTGTAGAGGGTCCATTAATTGTTCTAGGACGGCAGGCGTAGTGTTACAACGTTCTTGGTACACATACGTTGATCCTTCCCTGTGGTGGTCAAACGTGGTCAAGCGTAACCCTGATAACGAATATGCCTGTTCTCACATTGTCATGTAGTCCAACATCAGGCCACTCTCGCATATATTCGTACCACAAATCTGGACATTACACTATTGAACCAGCCAGCCAAGTGGGACCCGAAATAATACCTTTTCAAACAGTCTGGCATTACTTCACGTCCTTCGTATACCCAACGAGGTCTGGTAACAACACCAAACACGTACAGCACTAATGCACTCCGGTGGCCGTTGTACCAATCACAGAAATATGCAGCTTTTTTCATTAACATGGGCGCAGATGTTCTGTATATGTACGAAGTTACACTGACATCCGACGATGTCTTCTGGGTAGTTCACCTGAATTATCAGGAAATATACCTTCATACTGAGAAATGAAATTTGTTCTTTTTTCTCTTTTTCTTTGCGAACTTTCTATTAGAGTTGAAATCATTCAGAAAATTTAGAAATTCTGGGAGTTTTCCGTCCATGTAGCCGTAGAACAAAGTAACATCACCGTATCGAGATCAACATGATGGTTTCTTTTTTTTCACCGGAAGAACTGCTTCTTCATTGACATGTGAAATAATCTGGTCTACCGCCGGATGTTTGTGTCGCTCTGGCACAATATTTCGGCCACGTAACTCGTTGCCTTCTTCGGGTGCTACCTGAGACTGCCGTATTGGAGGATCTCGTCCAGTATTTGTGCCCAGAGGGTGCTGGGTGCTCCTCCTGGCGCTGCTTGTAATGTGTTGTGAGACAACACATTACAAGCAGGAATTCTCCATGTGGTACGGAAGTCGATGAATGTGATACACCTGTACAGACAAACAAATCATAACTATTTCAAAGAAATTGGATGATTTATGCAAGAGCGTTCTCAACTGGGGAGAGATTCGATGACCTTGCTGCCAAGGTAGGATTTGGCAAGCACAGAGACAAGAAACTCTCACCGCATGCGGGCAGGAATTCGGATACTGCCTTGCTGAAATGTAGGTTTGCATGAAGGGCAAAATAACATGTCGTAGCATATCGGTGCGGCGGATGACAACCCAACGGGTTCTGTTATGAAAACAGATGGCACGTCAGACCAACACTCCTGGTTGTTGGGCCGTAAGACGGGCGACAGTCACGGAGCCGTGCTGCGACTCGCGTTGGTACTGTTTGCAGATTTCCGGCCTCTGTTGGAGGTTAGACGGTATCGTTTAGTTGGCATGGTCGCGGTTGTTTGTCTTCTTCTGGTGTTGACTGGCACCACTCGGTTTCGCAAGCGTTGCCTGTACGCCAGTGGTAGCAGCGACGGTTATCGATATGTAGTAACTGTTGCCCTATCTTTGGGACGACGTCGCCGTTTCTCCGGGTCGTGTGAGTGGGCCAGTTCAGTTGGAGTCTCAGGAGCAGCTAGGTCCGCGCAGTGCCAGAACACGCCGGGACCGGTGGCGGCACCCATGGACTGCCGGATGGAAGGGCTGTGGTCACGAGGGTGCAAGACCTCGTCATAAACCGGATCCAGCAAGCTTTAAGATGAGTGCATTTCAGTCCAAGTAGAGAAATCTTCACCATTGTGATATATCGCGATTCTCCAGTGATACGGGTTCGTGTTGCTGCTCGTAGTATCTCCGAGGCGAAGAGCAGCGAGTGGAGTGCAAGGGAAAGGCGGATATGATTAGCTTTCCTCGATTTCTTACTACTATTTACTGCGTTCAACTTGTTACAATTTGTTCAACCAGCGGTTGTTTTTTTTTTTCCTGATGGGCGCTAACTCCCCAGTTACCTGCCCTAGGGGTAAGTGTATGTAACGGCAGTGTACGTTTCCTCGCCTTGCCGCCGCTGTCCAGTAAGGCGTTTAGTTTTGACAGCTTTCTTGATTCTAGGCCGGTTGGTGAATCTTCTATTCTGGTGGTAGTGATTCCTTTCTCGTTCCGGGCACTCTAAGCACAGTATCCTGGGGACGTAGTGCACACCGCCGGTTCCAGCTTTGGCGTATTGTTCCATCATTGCATTTGGTGTATCGGACGTCAGGTAGATTCAGCAAGATATCATTAGTCAGTCGTTGGGCTGCCACTAGTTGAGTTACCATCGTGTGGAGTGAATGCAACTCTTGGCTTCATATCTCATCGCTCGCGTAGGTGTTGAAACGTCCCCTTTTGAACAATTATACAAGACTGTGCTTAAACTGACACACAATATTTTTAGCGCAACGCAATCTGACTTTCAATAATCCCTACAAAAGAATGGCCCTGACTAACATTAACCTATACCTTTCACAAATCACTTACCTCACAAAAATCTTCGTTACTCGAACTACTGCAATACAGCGAGCGCCACTACTGCCAGCTGAATAAAAGATTCGAACTACTGAAGGCACTAACTACTGATAGGCATAGTTAGCAAATGAAAGATTTTGATAGAGAACAAACAATGTATTTACCTTAATAGTCATAATTGACATCCAGTCTTACAAATTTCAAAACTCCGCCATCTCTCTCCCCACATCCACCACTGCTGGCGGCTCACCTCCAACTGCGCAACGCTATGCGCTGTTAACATCCAGCTGCCCAACACTACAATGGCGAGTATTACAACAATGCCAACCAACCACAGACTGCACACAGCACAGCCAGTGATTTTCATACAGAGTGCTACGTAACGTTGCCAATAAGAAAACATAAACAGCCTACTTACATAGCCCCCATGCTCCCCACAAAAAATTTTACAAATTGTTTTGGGCAGTGGCCAATAATGATATGATAAAATTTTTCATAATTACAATAACAAAGAAATCAAAGGCACACACTTATTGATACAATGTTGGTCAAAAACTAAAATTTTCTTACAGTCCATAAAGACAGTCCTGATCGCTCATCTCAGTAAAATAGCAGTGTTTTTCTCAAAGTCTGAGCATTAGAAGAAAATGCACACGGAAGTAGTGTATTTCCAAGCAGTCTTGAAGAAGTAGTGTTGTCCTTCCAACGAAAAGACAGTGCTGACTCTTGACATGCAGACAGGTAATGGGCCACAACAGAGCAAACCCACCGCAGAGTCAGTCGAAGTTTTGAAGAATATTGGTACGTAGGTCATCACAGAGTAGACCCACTGTAGTCCTGGTAGAGATTACAGTATTGGTGGGCCACCAGAGGTGCAGACCCACTGCAGTCCTTGTAGAAATAATGGTAATGGTGGGCCATCAAAGATGCAGACCCACTGCAGTCCTTGTAGAGACGGCCAGCAGCCATCTGTTGCAACTGTGCAGGTGCACAATCACCATCGAAGAGTCTTGCGGACAATATAGCAAGTCCATAAAGCACCACTTGTGCACTCACAAAGTTTTTGAAATTATCCTTAGAACCAGCAATGCTGTTATCCAGTCCCTTGCTGAATTATTAACACACGTGCAAACACTAACAGCCCCTACTTCTCACATATTGTCCATATACTATGACCAACAGAAACGTGTGCAGTGAAATGTAACTTACAAGTTACTTAATTTGATGAACTGGTGTCAATTACAATTTTATAACATAAGAATACAATAACAAAGGTACAAAATACATCATTAAAGAACATAACAATACAGATAACATTTGTAGTAGAACAGGCTTTACAAAAGAATAGAAATAGACATATACATCAGTGTTACTGGAATTATGACATAAGTAAATATATAAAAGATCAGAATAATTATTGAAACATCAACTTCACAATGAGCATTAAAACAAAACAGAATAAATAATGTCTAAGCATCTTTACAAAGTAAATAACATAGTATTTGAAAAATTCTACAACATAAATCTTATTAGCTAAACACTTAAAGACAGGAAAAAGACAAATACACAATGGTACATACACACATAGCAAAATAATACAAAAGGAAAGACAGGGTTCGTTTTCAGAGTGACATTGGTACTGCAGTCCAACCCAAAACTTCATTCCATAGATCTTTCGTCTCATTTCAACATTTGTTTCCACCAAAAAAATCCTGTCCAAGCATGCTTTCTGTATTTATATGTTCACATATTTCTTACCTCATTATTTATTTTCCATTATCTTACATCATTTATTTCCAAGAAAATCCTACCTTAACTTGTTGTCTCTAAAACCTACTTTTTTGTTCATATCCTCTTTCAAAATACTTTGTTGGGTAAACCATATTCTTATAGCTTCTCAATGCATTTCTCCCAATTCATCACAACTCGTTCTCTTATATAGCCTACCCAATTTTAAGCTAACTTAAAGCTACTGAGCTCAGATATATATACTAAGGGACGGCGCAATGCAGCAGCACAAAACAATTAACACAAACATCAATGACAAAAAATTCAAATTGGCAAAGCAATTGCAATATTACAACTACTATAAGACACTGTGCAGCAAACAAGAAAAATAAATGCGTAGTAAAACTGGCTTAACAGCATAATACAAAGTCAAATTCAGTAACATTATGCCCGGAAAACAGCAGCAGCAAATGCAATAACTTATATCTAAACATGACAAAGCTCAAGCAGAAAAAAATATTACACTAAAGACAACAGTGCAGACAAGGGAAATGTATATTCACATCTTAATGTCTATGTAATTAAAGTGGTGCACCACAAGAAGTTATTCTACCAAAAAAATTACCAAGTAGTTGAAAAGAAAATTCCGTATGCAATTCCTGTGAGGGAAATGTCTTTTTGTGCTCCTTCGTTTTTTTGAAGTACATCATAAAATTATTCTTTACTGGGTCTGTAGACAGAAAACAGTGATATTAGTATATCTATTAAATTTTATTTTAACCAATGCTGCAGTGCAGCTAGAAACTAGATATTAAACAAAATGAGCAAATATGTACAAAGGAAAGCATGAAACATCATTCAATAGCCATATGGCATTTCATAAGGTAGTAAAAAAATCTCTCAACTAGAAAGACAGTAGTCATAACCAGGTGTATAGACATAAAATATTTCTCGTCATTTCATTAGACATTTCAGTAAATATCATAAATTAAGATCTCCACAGTGTAATCATATGTTTTCAAGTTTGAGCGTGTCGTATTTGTGATGCTTTCGACAAATAAATGTCAATAGCGAGGATAATGGCTTCTTTTTTTTCTACCTGTGGCTCTGAAAAGGCACACACTTATGGCTTTTTCTCTAGGCGTCTGACACAGCTGGGTGCCCACGATGCATTACGTGCAGGTGGTCACTTAACTTTCTTACGGAAATACAGTATTTACGACAGCAGTTTCCGCTACAGTGACAGTCTCATATAAAAATATTTCACAGGTCAAGAATTTGCGTTACAAATCTGTAGAAACAAAATCCTATTGACATAAAAGAGTCCAAAAAATTTTCGTCGGCATTGTAATACATTCACGCATTTACATACATTTCATAACTCTTAAAGTACGATTCTTGGTTTCCAACAACCTTTTTCACAAACCAGAGTCCCTAACCACTACCCATTATTCCTTACCTTATTCGTCGACACTTCTTCAATATTTCATCATAACAGATACGTAGCATACTCAAATAACTCATATAGCATCAGCTTATTGATCATAAACATACCGCAACAGCATAATACACATAGTCATCGTAATAATAACATCATAACACCTCAGTCAACTCTCAAAATCGTCGTAGCTTCCTCCAATAATTTCAAAACCTAAAAGAAATTCTCTGCTCATTTCAATAGTGTCATCTACCTCAAACGTACTTTAAAATCATGATCCCATACCAAATACATTATTCAAAGCTCTCATAGTATCACAGTGGTTCTGAAAAATATATGAACAGTTCACAAAGGACAGACAAAATACAATTTCATAAGTGTGAAGTTATCCATCTGTGTAATTACGTAAACATCTGTCACTGATGTAGTAAAATAAATTTTTGTCCCTCCCAGTTAAATGATCAAATAGCTGTGTAATTTATGTGTTAGAGAAATATGGTGCCGATGTGTAAAGTTGTATAAGCAAATACCATATTAGCTAGGGCTCCTTGTGCTTGCCAAACACATGGTACACAAAGTAGGCGTGTACCCCCTTGAGGATTAATGTAATTATAACCTCAGGTGTTACAGATTACAGCAATGGAAAGAAAAGTATCATGGAAAACCTTTGTATCATTGTAATCCAAAAATCTTTAAAAATAAATGTTTTAAGTACAAAATTAATCACTCAAATACGTGTACTGTAGCGCTAAACTGTACGTCTTGTTGTAAGATAATCTCTGTGGAAGTGTCGTAGTTATCGTCCTCCGAAAGCTAAGTTCTGCAGAAGTCAATGTACTTACCTCATCATAAACGAAAGTGAAATTCTTTGCGTATAGATATCGTAGTTATTACGTACCTTACCGTGATCAAGAAAGTACTATAATGTAACGTATTGTTGTGCTACGAAAAAGGCTGTCTCATTGTAGCTATACCACAAAATTTACTACTAAAACATGTTTTACTTTCCAGAATAATACAGAAAAACTGTGCAGATATAAAACAGAAACACCGCAAAAGCAACAATGTAAATTGTGTCACACATTAGTAGCATCGTGATATAATCGTGTAGCTGTCAAAGAAACCAAATACTAAGTCATCTTTAATCTCACAAAAACTACTTCAAATAAGGAATGTCTTTTCAAGTAAACCAAAATGTTGCATTAAAATCTCATTAACAGTATATGTTCTAAGTATGTAAGCCTTATAGTCGTTATGTAATCATGCAACTAACAAGCAAGAATGTACACACACAATAACACTGTGTCGTCTGTTCACAATAACAATGCATTCGTAATTTCTGTTTAAATAAGTTCTCTTGGTTCTTGACTGGATATTTAACTTCAAACTTTGTTGCATGTTAACAGTTTCTTAAGTCTGACAAAGCATACTAGTAATGTAAAGTGAAAAGTTATATGGCAAAGACAAAGTTAAAAAGCAAATTATCTTTCAATAAACGGTTTTACATGTGAAATGTGGTGTAAACCTTTACTCTTACGACTATGCAGAGCTCCATCTTCAACGGAATCATCGTGTGGTATATGTCGGTAAAGAATACTGGAATTATTCTCAAGGTTAGCATCTATGTTATTTTTCTCTGAGCCAGCTGGCGCACGTGGCTGCCTGCGGTGCAAGTCATTGTCTGTCTCTTTGTTGGCGCGCGCCGTTATTGGGATTAGGAGACCTAACTTCTACAAATTCACCTTGACGAGAAAGCCCTGCCCTGTTTGAAGCTCGCCAGTTCTGATGGAATTCAGGTCTGTCGTTTTGTCGGTAGTTTACATAGTTTCTTGTTTGTCGGTCATGTGGTGGAGAATTTCTCCCGGAATCGTAACTGCGCGCTGAACTGTTGCGTCTGAAATTATTCTGTCTCCCTTGATAATAATAGTTCTGGTTACCATATTGTCTGTTTCTATGATTGTCTCTGTGATAGTCACTATCGCGGAGAGGTGATCTTTCCCTGTAATTGTTACTACTCTGCCGATGGTTGTCATATGGGTGGTGTCTGTTTTGGTCACGAGTTACGTTGTAAGAATAGACTTGTTGTTTATTATTTCTGTCATCGCGGAATTGTGACAGATGTGACCTGTAATTGTTGTGCTCCTGTTTTCGCGTTCCACGATTTTCAGTGTCAATTTGTAATTCTTGTAACAGTCCCTGAAAGGCTTCAATGTCGTCTTTGCAACGTCCTGCTAAAATAATATGTCGTAAATGTTCAGGCAATTTGATTAAGCAAATGCGGATGAGTTCTGAGGGGCTGTATGGGTTTGAAAGATACTGATTCTTATGCAACATGTCTTCAAAATATTTCATAAGACTGGAAAATTCAGATTGTTCGAAACGTTTCATCATTATGATGCTATGTTTTACTCGGTCTTGTCTAGCTTGAGACCAATATGCTGAGAGGAAGGCATGATAAAATTCTCCTTCACTGTGACAATCGTGAATGACCGATCGCATTTTTACAGCTGGTTCATTCTCCAAGTAGCCACACATAAATTTTAACCTGTGCTCCAATGACCAGTTGGGAGGAAAACAATGAGAGAATTGATGGAGCCACGCTTGTGGATGAATGCCGTTGCCAGAATTCTTAAATGTTTTGAATTTACGTGTAGTAATGGACAGCTTATAGTCAAAGTCATCATGTCGGCAAGTCGCATGTCGGTCATTGTTACGTCGTGTCGGCGGTTCCATCTGAAAATTCGGTGCACATTGCCAATTTCTTTCATAACTTCCGAAATGCCCTGTGTTATTATTTTGTGGCTGTTCCGTATTTCTATGTCCCTCTTCCCGTATTGGGGCGCGAGTGTCCTCTGAAATACGTAATTCTTATATTACCTGTGTCAGCTGATCTTCTACTTCCCGGATTTCTCTTTTGTACTGTGTATTGATTTGATTTTGATTTTGTTTGAATTTTCTAATTTGATCGCACTCTTCTGCGTCATTAAAGACTACCGGTTTTGTGTCATTCAGATTATCATCTACCTTCGTAGATAAATTATTTAGCTGATCCGAAAGTTCAACTACTTTCTCTGATAATGAACTAATTTCCTCCATGTGTCTTTCTGAACCAATTTTTAGAGTATCTACTGTGTCCTTTAAGTTTTCCTGAGTTTTTGCAAGTTGCGTAACCAAATCAGTAGATGCAACTGAGTCAATTTTAGCTTGCAAGGTCTCATGATTTTCATGAACAATAGTTTGCAGTTCTTTTATGGCTGCTTCGTGATTCTGTAATGCATTTTCATGCCGCGAAAAAATAGGTTGAAAATGCTCACAAATTTGTGTTTTTACGTCATTACAGACTTTTGGACATTTCGATTCAATGTTATGTAACTCAGTAGTTAAATCTTCACATGTTTGTTCAAGCGTGGTGACTAGATTTTGAAGTTTTTGTTCCATTGCGTCTAACTGTTGCTGTGTTTGTCTCTGGTGTTGTTCCATTGTGTCTAACTTTTGAAGATTTTGTTCCATTGTGTCTAACTGTTGCTGTGTTTGTCTCTGGTGTTGTTCCATTGTGTCTAACGTTTGAAGCTTTTGTCCTATTTGTTGCATTAATTGTAATAACAATGCACTGGTGTCTGAAACATGTTCCTCAGTGCTTTTCGGCAGTGAATTTGCACCGGCAACATTCACATTTTGACAAGCGGAAAATGTGTCTTGACTCATTTGAGAAAACGGTGAGAACCCAAAACCTGAGTCTACAGTATTTGCAATATTGTGTTCTGTCATTCCCGATTCCTGAGGCGAGCTGTTGCCGACCGATCGATCGATAATGCTTCCCTGTTCACTACCTGTTTCACTGTCTACACCATTATTTGACGCCCGCTCCATTTCCCTATGCACAGTTACCAAATTATTACTTTGAATATTAGTTAATTCTTTACATGGTGGTGCTAGCACACTGCTTTCGTCTTCACTGTCATTTCTCAGTTTACTTTGGAGCCTAGTATTACGTTTTTCACACGCCATTATTGTCACAATATTTCACACGACAACACAGAAAAGCACAATTTGAAGAGGAAAAATAAGAGATCACATTAACATAGCACTGAAAATAATATCTAGTTAATTGCAGCTGCGAAATACTTGGTACAAATCTACATGCGTGCCACACCTGTTTTACTGTACAACAATGAAAGACTGCAACTACAAAGGAAATTCTCTCTATAATTACGCGCTAGCAATAAACAATAGCTACACTAATTACACAAACTACAAGAAAAAAATCAGAATATTCGAGTGAGTGTAATCTCCCCACTGGAAAATTACCCTCTATCACGCAATAATTAATAATGGTCAATCAAATCATCCACAGTTATTTACGTTTGAAAAGTATCTGATCAGATTTCCTAGTAATATATGCGCCGACAGCTCGTCGACGCCAAGGTATTTTTCTAGTACGTTTTATTCCTTGGAACAACAGAGGTACGAGTATGTATGCTCCATGGTTATTGTAGTTATAGAGAGAGAGAGAGAGGAACAGCTTCGGAAGTATTCGTTTGAAGATTAGCGGATTGCTAAAAGAGTTTTATTTATTCTTCTTCGCGTTAAAGCGAGCTCGTGAAGAGGATAGTTTGTGCCGCTAGCGCGATAGTAAAGAGAAATATAAACTTGTACCAGCAAATAGCAAGAGACTTGGAACCAACACCAAACGGAACATGTATGGAAATGAACCAATATAATTTTGCCTCAGAAATAAGGTTTGTGACCATTTTATTTTAGAGTGAATGACGAATGAGTTCTCAGTCTGAATCATTGATGATTGTCTGGGCCCTGTAATTAATTGGGAAGTTTCAGCTGTGACGAAGAGAACCTGCAATCTCTGAGTTTAGAAATCGTCCAAAAAGGCTTCGTCCACATCTGAAATTTTAGATCTGTCGTAAACTGAACGAATGGTTCAAACGATCGATTTTCCCAACTGAATGCAGCGCTTAATAATAATAACCAATTCAAAGATCTTTTCTAGCAAGCCAGCCGCTGAATATTAAGACGAAGGGCTCCACCAGAGATTCTACTAGGCTGATTTCAAGTAATTAATATAGTTTAAACTGTATACAGATAAAGAACATTTCTGTGTGAGAGTGGAAGAGCGATAAAAGCGACAGATACACTTCTGTACAGACAACATATTACACCGAGTTAGCGGCAAGCTGCATGCACCACATATAGAATTTCATCATTTTACAAAAAGTAATCAAAGAATTCAATTATAATGGCCAATCCATGACAGGACACGTTTTTGGACGTTGTTAAAATAATTTTGTTCTCTGTTTCATGTGAACTACGACGAGACAACTTAACTTGGAAAAGAGAAGAGATACTCGCAGGCGAATTAGTTGGATCTTCAAAGAAAAGCAGCACGCTGGGCGCAGTAAAATAGGCCAGATCTATAATTTTGTATTAAAGCTTGCTAGTATTGAGGAAGTAGACGTAGATTTGAACATTTACGAATTGTGTGCATGCTACATGTAGATTGGTTGAACTGCCCTAGTTGCATTTACCTGAATAAGTACTATAAGAAAGTAGCCACAGAAGTATTATTGTGTGAAAGGAGATATATACATATTGACTGTAGAATATTTATATGGTTTTAACTAGGGCAATGTTTAAGATGAGTCAAGCAGAGCAGAGCAACACGCAACAGCCTTCAGCTGTGAGCACGGATGATAGTGATGTAGTAAGAAGTGTGGTAGAACCGATCGTTACAGATAGCGTAATAGAACGCCCTGTAGACACGGCTGGAGAGGTAACAGCAGGTATGCAACATGGATTAGATCCATTAGTAATTATCATGAGACAGATGCAGATGATCACTGAGAGCATGAATAATATGAAAATCGACATAAACGCGAAATTAGCCTCAGTTACTGAAGGCCAAGAAAATATGAAAATTGACATTAATACGAAATTAGCCTCAGTTACTGAAGGGCAAGAAAATCTGAAAATCGACATTAACGCGAAGTTCGCCTCAGTTAATGAGGGGCAGGAAAATCTGAAAGCTGAGATTAAGCAGCAGTTACACGATAGTTTTTCCGAATTAGAGCAGCGGATAGAGGCGAAGACAAAGGAACTTAAAGATCAGGCCGAAGAGACCGAACGAAAATTAACTGCACAAATAGAATTGGTTAAGGCTCAATGTGAGGAATCTACTCAACGCGTACGTGTAGAAATGAAGGAGTATGTGGCTATTAAGATAGACACCGTACGGGAACAGGTGGAAATGGTTCCGCAATTAGTACAGAAGCAAGATGCCATGTCATGTGCAATTGCGCAACTTCCTGAATTGGCACGTACGCAGACGAACTTAAAGGAAAGTGTGGAACATCTGACAGAACGTCAGGACGTTATAGACCACCAAATTAATGTATTAACGGGTAAACTATCCGAAATCACATTAGAAAACAAAAGGCTAATGTGTGAAAACGTTGAGCAAAATGTTAAAGCAGCATTCCAGAGTCTGTGCGGCAAACAGGAAGAGAATTTGTTTGCGAAAGGACTTGAGGAAGTGCGACAGCAGTTAGGTGCTGATTTTGAGCAATGGAAACAAACGATAGCAGAGTCGATACGCGTTTCACAACAAGGCTCAGAACAAGTGAATACCGGCCAGCAGCAGAAGTTGTCAGCGACTATAGAGCCAGTTACTGCACATTCGCACACGATACCGACTTGTGTGAGTAACTCGAATATTAAATTGCCACGAGCTAGTTGTTCGCGCGAAGTTTTATCGGATGGAGATTACGAAAGCCTGTGCCATGCCGAAGAAAAAATGATAAAGCATCGGCAATTTCAGATTTTTAACACTGACAAAAGGGGGGTCCATCCGATTGTTTTTATCAGGAGTTTTAGAGGAGTGCTACCCAGAAATTGGTCGGAGTGGCAGAAGATCAGTTTCGTTACTGGGTATATACAAGGTTCGGGGGCGATCTGGGCCTCAGACATGACGTCTGTTTGCTCGACCTATGACGATTTTGAGAAAGCGTTTTTAGCAAAATTCTGGTCAGAAGGAGTGCAGGAACGCCTAAGGCAGGAGGTGCTCTACCCAGAGCCTTTCTCTTTTTCGAAAGGAAGCCTTAGGAAGTATTTTGAGAAATATATAAATAAAACTAGATATGGGGACAGACCTATGCCTTTGCCAGATATAATAAACATACTTAAGGCAAGACTACCAACTAGTATACGGAATCAATTAATTTACGGCAATGATAAAGACTTGGAGTCGTTCCTCACGACGTTAGATCATATAGACATTATAGAAGAGAACAACCAGAAAGCCCGCAACAATAGATTCCAATATAGGGAGATAGAACCTCCGCCAAATGGTAGGCAAGGGAACGCACAGAGATCGATAAATAGTGGAGAAACCCCTCAAAATATCAACAATAATACCGGCAATAGTCTTGCGAGGGGCTATACAAGGAACAACAGGAATGGGAAACGATACAATCCCGTATGGGGGAACGAAAGGAATTTCAGACCGCAAGCATGGAACAATAACGGTAATAGAAAGTGGAACCAACCGGGGGGAATAAACTCAAATAACCAACATCAGTGGGGACGGACATCTACGAATCAACCGGTGATTACCGAAGTGACGGATGATGTCAACCACCAGGCGAATCAAAATCCAACAAACTAGTAAGGACCCACTCGTGCCCCGGAGGAGCGGTCAACAATAGGTTGAGGGGCAACAGGATATGTGTACCAATGCTAACGTACAATGATGGACGATTACTGGCAGATGAATTGACCGAGGACTTAGAACCCAAAGATGAGGATAAGGAACAGGTGGCAGTAGCCGAAGTGCAAGTCATTTTGGAGACTGTACCTATAACGGCGGTTTTAGACACAGCTGCAACCACGAATGTTATTTCGGAGGCTCTATTCAACAAGATCAGAAATATAAGACGAGTACCAATTTTTCCAGTTCAAAATTGTAGAATAATAGGCGCCGTTGGGGCCAGATCGGCTAATGTAAAAGTGCAGTCACTACTTAGTGTAGAAGTAGGAAATGTAGCAATATTAAGCACATTCCTTGATGTGAAAAATTTGGTAGTAGACTGCATTATCGGAGTCGACAGCCTACGTCAATACGGATGCAGAATAGATTTTAAAACAGGAAAAATTTGGTTAAATGTAAATAAACAAGAAATTGAGTTGGACTTGTTGAAAAAGGAAAGCCTTACCAGAAAATATGATAGTGGGATCAGCGTGCAAGTAATCAGGACTGCACAGAATTCTAAACAGCACGTAAATAATAAGGTCCAAGCAAAAGGGGATTTCGGTCAATTAGTGTATGAGAAATTAAATGAATCCGACTGCATTATTGAAGATCAGAAGCAGCAGCTCAAAGAATTATTATTAGCGTATGAAAACGTGTTTGATGAGAGGCCAGGAGTGATTAAGGGATACATATGCCATCTCTACGTTAAGCCGCATGAAACATATTGTAGAACTTTCTATCCTGTTCCCTGGAGGCTAAAGGCTCAAGTCTAAAAAGAAATAGATCGCATGTTGAAATGGGGTTTGATCGAACCCTCCACAAGCCCATACTGCTCCCCATTGTTGGTCGTGACATAGCATACCCGGGATCGAACAAAAGAAAAGGGGTATTTTCACATAACGACTGAAAGCAATATAATGAAGATTAGAAGATAGTGAGGAATGGTGTACCGAGTGACAGAAATGAACGCTCGTAAAAAATATAACCATAAACTCTGTGTGTAGTGATAGAAACCTTTAAATTGAAATAGTTAATCAGTAACATAGAGTATAGAAATAGTGACTAACTATTATTATCGAGTGTTGTAAAGAAGATAGTGGAGATAGGCTTCACCTGTGTTGGGGTGAATATAAGACTTTAGCATTGCTAATGTCATCAAGAATGATTAAGGATCTGACTGAACTTCAAGAAAATGAAATGTTTCACGCAAATGACGCTGAATAAGCTAAAGAGGTTCCGAGTGAATATTCATATATAATCTCATGTGAACGCTTAGATGTGTAAACGTGTGAAGGAATGTGTTGTGGTAGTGAATTGTGAGTGACGGTTAACGCCGCAAAGATAATTTCCCGCGCAAAACAGTTGACGTCGGCGCGAGAATTAAAATCGATATAGACGATACAGAGATGCTTTGTAAGAGACTCGCACCAAACGCGTGAAGAAACTGATTCATGTTGCACTTAGAAGGAACAGGTGTTATAATTAGAAGTTAAGAGTTTTTAATTTATTAATGAATGATTAAAGAAAGTAAATATTCATAGATTCAGTAGTAATTTAATGGTTCGTGTTCGTTTGAGAATTTTTTTGTGAAAAATCCATTTCCATATATGAGCATGGATGAACAACGTATGAATCAGAGAGTAAATGAAAGAGGTGAATCCGCATTTCTCAATGATAATAACTTTTACATTTCAGCGCTCAAACGTAAAAATATATGTATTTAAAATAAAAGGTTTTGAGTATAGCTAAATTATATGACTTATCAAGGAAATATGGATGATGTCTTGGTATAAAATGAACTACACTTTCCATTATTCGATGATTTGAATCCAAAATCTATAGTAAGTTACATGAATCCTTTAAATTACGAAGAACAAATCAGTGATAGAAAATCTGTGAAAACTTTTGGACTTGTAAGCACAAGTGGGGAGGCAAAGTAAAAAAGAGTATTCAAACGAGAAAATCGGATGATGCTTTTGGCAACATCATTAAGTAATCGTTGAATTCCGTGAAGTATGTCGTAACAAAAAGGATCCATGAAGCCATAAGGATTTTGCTTTCAAAAAGGAGAATCTTGGACGGTGCAACCTAATCAGTTCTCTTACAGGAAGAGTTTCCCTTTTGGTCATTGCTAATTCTTTTGGAATGAATGTTGCATGTGAATTCGAGTATCCCTGTTCCCATTGTGGGCCGCGTAGAAGATCAACTACAGAGTGGGCCGCGTAGAAGACCGACTACAAATGTGGACGTCGGGGACATGCAAGACCCGGGGGAGTTACGCACCGCAAGATATTGTACTAGAAGCAAGATTGTAAAACCCGAATTCACGTTATTTATTGTAAAACGTTTTTTTTGCTAGAGGCACAAACCACTCTTCTCCAAATTGTGACACAAATTGATCCCTGTCTTTCCTTTAGAGATGAATTTCAAAATTATTTTTGTTCTTCTATAGGCTTTCCTATCTTCTATGTACCGTAGGCTGGGGGTCTAAGCTTAAGAGGTTTTCCAAGGTTTCCCTGCTTAAGAAAGTTCCCGAATGGGTAGACCCTGACATCAGTTCATAAAAGATCATCTTCCTTGGTTGTGCACAGCAAACATAACACCTAGATGCACGTAAAAGCAATACAGCCGCGGTACCTGTCTCTTTATTTCTTCTGTCTTCAACCTTTCTTTTCTTCGTCTGTCTCAAATATAATATTTTTATTCAGTCGGAGGACTGACAATCATCACTTCCGGGTTATCCACGCTAATAGATAGCTCGCGAAGTGTGTTCGGAAATCCCGGGTTCCCGGGTTCGATTCCCGGCGGGGTCAGGGATTTTCTCTGCCTCGTGATGGCTGGGTGTTGTGTGCTGTCCTTAGGTTAGTTAGGTTTAAGTAGTTCTAAGTTCTAGGGGACTTATGACCACAGCAGTTGAGTCCCATAGTGCTCAGAGCCATTTGAACCATTTGTGTTCGGTAAATCAAAATTGAGCTCACAAACTTCGCTCGCTGCGAGGGGCATTGTAATCTCCCCACTGGAAAATTACCCTCTATCACGCAATAATTAATAATGGTCAATCAAATCATCCACAGTTATTTACGTTTGAAAAGTATCTGATCAGATTTCCTAGTAATATATGCGCCGACAGCTCGTCGACGCCAAGGTATTTTTCTAGTACGTTTTATTCCTTGGAACAACAGAGGTACGAGTATGTATGCTCCATGGTTATTGTAGTTATAGAGAGAGAGAGAGGAACAGCTTCGGAAGTATTCGTTTGAAGATTAGCGGATTGCTAAAAGAGTTTTATTTATTCTTCTTCGCGTTAAAGCGAGCTCGTAAAGAGGATAGTTTGTGCCGCTAGCGCGATAGTAAAGAGAAATATAAACTTGTACCAGCAAATAGCAAGAGACTTGGAACCAACACCAAACGGAACATGTATGGAAATGAACCAATATAATTTTGCCTCAGAAATAAGGTTTGTGACCATTTTATTTTAGAGTGAATGACGAATGAGTTCTCAGTCTGAATCATTGATGATTGTCTGGGCCCTGTAATTAATTGGGAAGTTTCAGCTGTGACGAAGAGAACCTGCAATCTCTGAGTTTAGAAATCGTCCAAAAAGGCTTCGTCCACATCTGAAATTTTAGATCTGTCGTAAACTGAACGAATGGTTCAAACGATCGATTTTCCCAACTGAATGCAGCGCTTAATAACAATAACCAATTCAAAGATCTTTTCTAGCAAGCCAGCCGCTGAATATTAAGACGAAGGGCTCCACCAGAGATTCTACTAGGCTGATTTCAAGTAATTAATATAGTTTAAACTGTATACAGATAAAGAACATTTCTGTGTGAGAGTGGAAGAGCGATAAAAGCGACAGATACACTTCTGTACAGACAACATATTACACCGAGTTAGCGGCAAGCTGCATGCACCACATATAGACTTTCATCATTTACAAAAGTAATACAGAATTCAATTATATGAGGTATCCTAGGCTAAGGGTTGACATATGAAACGTCCCCTTTTGAACAATTATACATGACTGTGCTTAAACTGACACACAATATTTTTTGCGCAACGCAATCTGACTTTCAATAATCCCTACAAAAGAATAGCCCTGACTAACATTAACCTATACCTTTCACAAATCACTTACCTCACAAAAATCTTCGTTACTCGAACTACTGCAATACAGCGAGCGCCACTACTGCCAGCTAAATAAAAGATTCAAACTACGGAAGGCACTAACTACTGATAGGCATAGTTAGCAAATGAAAGATTTTGATAGAGAACAAACAATGTATTTACCTTAATAGTCATAATTGACATCCAGTCTTACAAATTTCGAAACTCCGCCATTTCTCTCCCCACATCCACCACTGCTGGCGGCTCACCTCCAACTGCGCAACGCTATGCGCTGTTAACATCCAGCTGCCCAACACTACAATGGCGAGTATTACAACAACGCCAACCAACCACAGACTGCACACAGCACAGCCAGTGATTTTCATACAGAGCGCTACGTAACGTTGCCAATAAGAAAACATAAACAGCCTACTTACAGTGTTTCTGCCGGCCTTTCTCAGAGGTCGATTCCTGGAGCCCTTTGGTCCTTTGGTTCTTCTAAGACATGTGTGTTCTAAAAGGAGGTCTGATGCCCAGTAGTTCAGTGTGACGCTCCTTCAGTCCACGCCTTCTGCGGGTATAATCTGCCTCAGTACCCTTTAAGGCACTTGTGTGCTGGTCCTTGTGTTTTATTGTTGTATTATTTATTACAATACCTTGTAACGCCTACATTAAAGGTTATGTATGTCTAGTTAATAGTTCTGGTCGCCTTCTGGAATACATATAGCAGGGTAGTGTTCAGTGGATGTTAAGGGCTGTGTTACAAAGTTTACCATCATCTTATTTCACCCGTCTGGTGATCAGTTGCTTGTTTTTTATAAGTAACCTTTGCTACTGTATTTGCTGTTTTACAGCAGGTTTCTAAATTTTTTATATTATTTCCATTCTTGGCGTGTAAGGCCTTCAGCCGTGGTTGTGGTCGCTTGCCATAAAATTCTAATTTGGAGCCCTTAAAACCTTATTTTCGGCCATTCCTGGCGTCTAATGCCTTCTGCTGTGCTTGTGGTGACTTGCCTCTAATATTTCAATACCTGTAATTTGTAAGTTGCAGCGAGTTTTAAACAATTCTTAATTTATTGCCATCCGTGTTGTGTAAGGCCTTCTGCCCAGGTCACAGTGGGTTGCCTTTAAAACATTATCTGCTGTATCTGTATTTAATGATAATTTTCTAAATTGCAACTCACTGAAAACACTATTATTTTCACAGTCTTTTATTCCTTCATTAATAACGTGTGATATTTTTTATTTATTGTTGAGTCTGGAATTATTGGCTTAAAATAAATTGTGTGTATCTGTAAAAGGCAACCAATAGTAACTGATTACGGCCACGTCCACCAATCGTAACCAAGTCCTGCCTTCCCTTGACTACCGGGTTTCAGTCACGTTGGCGTCCCACCGCTGCCTGGGGCGTCTCCAGACAAGCCTTCGTTGGTCACCGGGGCTCAGATGGAAGTCGGACTCTTCGCATGAAGCTGATTCTATCCCAGTGATCGAGAATCCAGGTTGAGTAAGCCCGACACCACTGTAAACGGGATTGCTGGGTGTAGTGAGTTCAACGGCAGTCGGAGCACGGGGCGCCGGGAGCTCAGTCTCCTTTCTGCGAACCGCCTATTAACGGTCCTTGTCATCGCTGAAGCACAAATTGCACGTCGGATCGATGATGATGATAAATTCTGGGCTCTGAGTGCCTCTCTGACGATTACTACGTCCTCACATTCTGCCCTCTCTCTAGGTCGACCGCTTTCTTCGTGACACTGTGTTCGGCCGCGATTCACCCATTCCAACATCATCGTCTAGTAGTGTTATCGCTCCTACGCAGACGTCGAGTGATTCGCCGATTTCTCAAACAGGATTCTTTGAGCCCAACTACACGTCCTCTCTCAAATGCTCACTTCGTATACTGTTCATGCGCCTGTCTGAGGGGCATAGTTACTGTCCAACTAACTACACGGAATGAAGAAATTATGATTTAAGTCGAGAAAGCTGCTTCTATTTTGAGCAACAAATATAGCATATGAAACTTTAAAAGACGTAAGAAAAACGCTTAATTGACTATCCAGATATGTTATAGGTAAGTTAAGAATTCCATAAATGTATGGTTGTCAACCTCATCTATGACAAGTAGGTTACCACCTGCCCTAGAAAATAGTATATAATAAAACCATTACTTTCAGATCGCCTGATGATGGCAACAGTGCTGAAACAGGCCTGTCGTGACTAAATAAACATCTCAAAATAGAAGCAGCTTTTTGGACTTAATTCATATTGTCTTTACACGACGTATATGGAGCTGCGGGCCCATTGGAAACAAAATTACACGGATCGAAGTTCGCAGCGACTTTTTGCCTTGATATCGACATGTCACCTCTTTATTATCCTTGGCAGCTGCGCAGGAAAACTGTGCTTCAACGTCACACGTTGACCCATTGGCCACCAAAAGTTTACAATTTTGCAATTTCCGTCGATATCTTCATGAATAGCAGTTTATGACCAACTTCCGTAACTTCAGCGGGGTGCGGATTGGCAATGAGGAGTAGTCACTACTAACGTGATCAGTCGATGTACAGTGAAAATTACTGCGTAGAATGGTGTGAGGTGACACTCTTTTACTAGTATGACGGATGCGCAATTCGGTGTTGGTCAGAGTAGAAGCGGCTTGCACAAGCAACTAAGACGGACTAACAGGCTGGCGGAACGGAAACTCTCTTGTGCACGAGCAGACAAAATGCATTTCAAAATCTGTTAATCGAAACTGGCTGTTTACATGGTAACGAGAATTACATCTTCTACTGGAATCTGCTGTTATGGAGTCTTGCTGGTTGCTAGTATTACAACAATATACAACTTGGCTGTAAGCTATCTGTGCTTGACATCACGGCTTGTTAACAGCATCTCTTCTGATTTGCAGTCCTCATTTCATACAAGATGTGATGCCTCATCAACCGATAGTCATTCTGGCATGATTTTAATTTTATTGCACCCAGTACACCCATAAAAATTAGTAGTTGGCCTACGGACTTCCTGTCGTTGTAGCACTAGTAAACAGTAAGACGCCGTAATAGCGGATTCCAGTAGATGATGCAATTGTCGGTTTTATATAAGTACCCAGTTACGAGATAACAGGTGTAGAAACGCAGTTTACCGAGCTCAGCGAGCGAGCCAGCTCACGCCGACCTGAGGCCTGCCTTTCTCGTGCGCCGTGTGGCGCCATTTACTCATGACTAAGAGCGCTGGGTTTCTCCATTTACAGCTAGAATAATAATGAGTTTTATTATATAGTGATAATGGCATAAACAATCAAACCTAACCAGAATGGTGTGGTGCTTCAATTCTAACTGATAATTCAACGTGAACTTGTCTATTCTTTTTTTACTTCCTCTAAAATATTCAAAATATGGCTTTTTTCTCCAGAATGAGATTTTCACTCTGCAGCGGAGTGTGCGCTGATATGAAACTTCCTGGCAGATTAAAACTGGAGAGCTTATGTAAAGAGAGAGCTTTTGTAAAGTTTGGAAAGTAGGAGACGAGGTACTGGCAGAAGTAAAGCTGTGAGGAGGGGGCGTGAGGCGTGCTTGGGTAGCTCAGATGGTAGAGCACTTCCCCGCGAAAGGCAAAGATCCCGAGTTCGAGTCTCGATTCTGCACACAGTTTTAATCTGCCAGGACCTTTCATGGCTTTTTTCTTTTTTATGAAGTGTTATTAAATTTTCTGAAGGTCTTGTGATGCTGTGTTCCGCTTCCCGTAAGTGCCTTCTTAATGCAGATCGGGAATTATTTAAGTTACGGTGTTCCTGAGATCTTTTTTTGAATGACCCACCGATTTGTCCTACATATTTCTTAGGGCAATCATTGCGTGTAATGCACTAAACATCCGTTTCAATATATTTATATTTATTCCTTATGCCTGCATATTTTACATAGAGCCGAAAAAGTAAAATACGCTGGAACGATGTTTCTAGCTCTCATACGTCTGCCTATGTATTCGAATACTGCTCCCAAGTATGGTATTCTACTACAAATAAAATGGTTCAATTGGCTCTGAGCACTATGGGACTCAACATCTGTGGTCATAAGTCCCCTAGAACTTAGAACTACTTAAACCTAACTAACCTAAGGACATCACACACATCCATGCCCGAGGCAGGATTCGAACCTGCGACCGTAGCAGTCGCGCGGTTCCTGAATGAGCGCCTAGAACCGCTAGACCACCGCGGCCGGCTACTACAAATAGAGCGTTCCTTTGACTGATCTGTTGAACTAAGCCTATGAAGGTTTAGCCAAGGGCTCATCGCTTGCCTACTCTTAGCAAACATTTATATGACGTATTTTGAGCAAGAATTTATGACAAAATTCCTTCAGCATGTTAGAGGATTAATTTTATGGAATGGATACCTCGCTGATGTTTTTAGATGATATGAAGGGAACAATGTTGAAAGCGGTCAGTTTCACCTGGATCTAAATAGTTTGAACCAAAAGATACAGTTAACTGGGTAGTGTGCAGAGAATGGCTACCTGTTTTTTCGACCTTCAATTGATTGTAAAAAATGGAAATACTGGCTTCGGTATTTACCAAAGCCAACCACGACAGGTCTTGTACATACTCATGTTACTCAATGAAATATAAATCTGCGGCATTACGAGCCATGTTAAGCTGTACGTATGAAGTGTCCTTACCATCAAAGCTCAGATGGCTGAATATGAAGGTATACAGTATACAGCGTATGAAACGATTAAGACCTAGAATTTGTTAACGCAGTTAACGGAAGTATATTAAAGAATAAAATTGGTGTTTCCCTTACTGGATCAGGGAGAGATCTTATAATACTTCTACCAGTATTTATTTATTAAGACCATTAGTCTTCACGCTATATTATACATACTATTGTACAGATTCAAAGATATTTTTGAGAAATCATATTCAACGTTTCGACATTTCTTATCTTTTTTTTTCTATCATAATTAGGTTTATTTGGGAGGTATATACTTGTGTTATATTTTTTGCACATTTGTGGAGTGTTTATGAATTTTTTTTTGTGTAACCACAGGGGGTTCTTTTACTTTTGATTTCTTTTTACATTACTAGGCTCAGGTTCACTCAACTACTTACAAAAATAATTTTTTGATTTGTTTGGATTGCGACTTATGTGTTTACCTTAAAGGTTCCAGTTTTGTGTTAGTTTATGCAATGATGTATCTGTTTGTTGTGATTTCGATCAGTTTCCTGAATGAGTCACGTATGAATTTGGTAGTGCATTGCTGTTTGTTTCTGGTCTGAGGCTGGATTGGTGTGATCCAGCGTTCAGTGAATGCTGTGCAGCAGTATTCGTGAGAGTGATTCGTTGAGGTTTAATAAGCTGAACTAGTCTGGTTCGCTGTCTGTACAGCAGTTTAACACGGTCATTAAAAAAAGTAAAAACTGTCACGATGGGCGTTTTGTGGAACCGGTAAAATAACTGTAGTTTTTGTTCGATATTTGACAAGTTATGAACTAACTTACGATCATCACAGAGTTTTCCTCAGCCTGATAGTACAGAATCCTACCAATAATACTTACGAACACTGCCCCTATACAGCTCACAATGTAGGACGAGGGAGAAACATAATACTCAGTTTTTTCCATTATGATTATCCGGGCTGTTATGCAGTGGTCGGTTGATGAATTTTGTCTCAATTCCCAACGTTTTGCCTCCGTCTGCGGGAGACATCTTCAAGGAGGTCTGTAGCTCGATGGAAGGTCCAACACACCAGCTGGCTCGCTAGTCAGTAGCGAGTCAGTAGCGAGCCAGCGGGTGGGTTGGACTTTCCATCGAGCTACGGCCCCCTTGAAGATATCTCCCGCAGACGCAGACGAAACATTGGGAATTGAGACAAGATTCATCAACCGACCACGGCATAACAGCCCGGATAATCATAATAGACATGACATTTCCGGCCGTGGTAGTCTACATTTTAGTATAATACTCAGTTGATAATAGGGGAGGAGCAAACAACTACTATTGTATGAGCACCTCGTAGAAGCTTGCACGCATGCTAATCGTACCAATAACGAAACACACTGCTTTTCTTAGGGTATTCTCTCTGCTGCCTCCAATCAGTCTCATCTGGAAAGAAACCAGGCAGACGAGCAATGCTCAGATATGAATAGAGCGAGAGTTTTATTCGCTATCTCCTTCCTGTGATTAGTTTGTGTGTTTGTTAGTCTTAAATAGCTGCGAACTTAAAAAATAACGGGTCGTTCCATTCATTTTGCGCATTATATTAAACTGTTAATGTTCCTATACCAAGCGTCGGTATTCTGCATTTCGCTATGATTTTTTTGCGGGGCGACATCTCTATAGACAAAAGCGTCATCCACAAACAGTCTGTGAGAAGCTCGTGGTCTAGTGGCTAGCGTTGCTCCCTCTGGATCACGGGGTCCCGGGTACGATTCCCGGCCGGTTTGGGGATTTTGTCTGTCCATGGACTGGGCGTTTGTGTTGTCCTCCTCCTCCTCCTCATCATGATCATTCGTGATAGTGGCTCGATTGGATTGCGTGAAAAATTGGTGTAAAAATTGGAATTTGTAAGGGCGCTTATGACCGCGCAGTTGAGCGCCCCACAAACCAAACATCGTCATCACAAACAGTCCCCTGGAGCTCCTTTCGTCATCCAACAGATCATTTGTTGTGAACAATAGTGGTCGCATAACACTCTCTTGAGATATGCACAAAAATACTTTTCCGTCTGAATATATTCTTCAGTTAAGAATGATGTGTTCACGTCTATTTGACAGTAACTCTTCAATTTAGTCTCAAAGCCGGTCTGATATATTGTACGTTCGTATTCTGTTCATTGGACGAAAGTCTGGGTCTACATCGTACGCCATCCAGAAGTCGCCGCTACTGGAAGCCGGTATCGATCGCCTTGTGGGTCAAGTGCACGAACAGATTGAGCTGGGTTTACAACATCATTACAGATACCAAGCCGATTCCTATAGAGAGTTTCTAGGAAGGTCCTAGCGTATGAGCATGAAGCCCATTCAAAAATTCTACTCCAGATTGACAACCATCATGTTGGTAGCTCACTATGTAGTATACTGATGACATAAACTGATGGTATCTAACTGCCGAGGCCTCAGATAAGGCGTCTGCTAATCGTCGCGTCTGCTACCTGAGATAAAGACACAAACAGTGCCTAGGAAGAACCAGCAAAACATTTACACATTCTGTGACAGCGTGCAAGTCTCATTGAGTAGGTGGCTCTGGCCAGGTACATAACATTAGATGCCACAATTTTTTTTATCAGTCTTCTCACTGGTTTGACGTAGCCCGCAACAAATTCCTCTCCTATACCAACCTTTTCAACTCAGAGCAGCACTTGCGACCTACGTCCACAATTATTTGTTGGATGTATCCCAATAACTGTCTTCCTTTACAGATTTAACGCTCTATAGCTCCCTCTAGTACGACGGAAATTAACCCCTGATGTCTTAACAGATGTACTGCAATCCTGTCCCTTCTCCTTGTCAGAGTTTTCCATATATTCCACTCGTCGTCGAATCTGCGTAGAACCTCCTCATTCTTTGCGTTATCAGTACACATAATTTTCAACATTCGCCTGTAGCACCACATGTCAAATGCTTCGATTCTCTTCTGTTCCGGTTTTGCCACAGTCCATGGTTCACTGCCAAACAATGCTGTGCTCCAAACGTACATTCTCAGAAATTCCTGCCTCAAATTAAGACTTATGTTTGACACTAGTGGACATCTCTTGGAGGGGGAGTCACTTTTTGCCAATGCTTTTGATGTCCTGATTGCTGATGTCCTGATTTCTCCGCCGTCATTAGTTATTTTGCTGCCTAGGTAGTAGAATTCCTTAACTTCATCCACTTCGTGACCATCAATCCTGATGTTAAGATTCCCTTTTTTCTCATTTCTGCAACTTTTCATTGCTTAAGTAGTTTTTCGATTTACTGTCAAGCCATATTCTTTATTCATTAGACTTTCATCCCGTTCTGCAGATCATGTAATTCTTCTTCAGTTTCACTGAGGATAGAAATGTTATCAGCGAATCTTAACACTGATATCTTTTCACTTTCAATTTCAATCCCACTCTTGAACCTTTGTTTCATTTCCGCCATTACTTCATCGATGTATAGATTCAGCCGCAGGCATGAAAGAGTACACCCTTCTAGACCCATGTACCTCGTTCTTCGTATTCCACCCTTATTGTTCCCTCTAGGTTCTTGTACATTTTGTATACACTCCTGGAAATGGAAAAAAGAACACATTGACACCGGTGTGTCAGACCCACCATACTTGCTCCGGACACTGCGAGAGGGCTGTACAAGCAATGATCACACGCACGGCACAGCGGACACACCAGGAACCGCGGTGTTGGCCGTCGAATGGCGCTAGCTGCGCAGCATTTGTGCACCGCCGCCGTCAGTGTCAGCCAGTTTGCCGTGGCATACGGAGCTCAATCGCAGTGTTTAACACTGGTAGCATGCCGCGACAGCGTGGACGTGAACCGTATGTGCAGTTGACGGACTTTGAGCGAGGGCGTATAGTGGGCATGCGGGAGGCCGGGTGGACGTACCGCCGAATTGCTCAACACGTGGGGCGTGAGGTCTCCACAGTACATCGATGTTGTCGCCAGTGGTCGGCGGAAGGTGCACGTGCCTGTCGACCTGGGACCGGACCGCAGCGACGCACGGATGCACGCCAAGACCGTAGGATCCTACGCAGTGCCGTAGGGGACCGCACCGCCACTTCCCAGCAAATTAGGGACACTGTTGCTCTTGGGGTATCGGCGAGGACCATTCGCAACCGTCTCCATGAAGCTGGGCTACGGTCCCGCACACCGTTAGGCCGTCTTCCGCTACGCTCCAACATCGTGCAGCCCGCCTCCAGTGGTGTCGCGACAGGCATGAATGGAGGGACGAATGGAGACGTGTCGTCTTCAGCGATGAGAGTCGCTTCTGCCTTGGTGCCAATGATGGTCGTATGCGTGTTTGGCGCCGTGCAGGTGAGCGCCACAATCAGGACTGCATACGACCGAGGCACACAGGGCCAACACCCGGCATCATGGTGTGGGGAGCGATCTCCTACACTGGCCGTACACCACTGGTGATCGTCGAGGGGACACTGAATAGTGCACGGTACATCCAAACCGTCATCGAACCCATCGTTCTACCATTCCTAGACCGGCAAGGGAACTTGCTGTTCCAACAGGACAATGCACGTCCGCATGTATCCCGTGCCACCCAACGTGCTCTAGAAGGTGTAAGTCAACTACCCTGGCCAGCAAGATCTCCGGATCTGTCCCCCATTGAGCATGTTTGGGACTGGATGAAGCGTCGTCTCACGCGGTCTGCACGTCCAGCACGAACGCTGGTCCAACTGAGGCGCCAGGTGGAAATGGCATGGCAAGCCGTTCCACAGGACTACATCCAGCATCTCTACGATCGTCTCCATGGGAGAATAGCAGCCTGCATTGCTGCGAAAGGTGGATATACACTGTACTAGTGCCGACATTATGCATGCTCTGTTGCCTGTGTCTATGTGCCTGTGGTTCTGTCAGTGTGATCATGTGATGTATCTGACCCCAGGAATGTGTCAATAAAGTTTCCCCTTCCTGGGACAATGAATTCACGGTGTTCTTATTTCAATTTCCAGGAGTGTATTACCCGTTTCTCCCTATTGCTTATCCATACTTTTCTCAGGATTTCGACCATTTTGCATCATTTGACATTTTCGAAGGTTTTTAACAGATCGACAAATCCTATAAACGTGCTCTGGTTTTTCTTTAGTCCTGCTTTCTTTATCAACCGAAACGCGATAATTGCCTCTCTGGTGCCTTTACCTTTCCTAAAGTCAAACTGATCGTCATATAACAGATCCTAAATTTTCTTTTCCGTTTTTCTGTAAATTATTCTTGGAATACTTTGATACATTAGCTGTTAAGGCGAATGTGCGGTAATTCTCGCACTTTACGGCTCTTGCTGTCATCAGAGTCGTGAGGATAATGTTTTTCTGAAAGTCCATGGCATAAGACTTGTCTCATACAATCAGCACAGTAACCTGAATAATCATTTCGTTGTCACAATTCTCAATGATTTCAGAAATTCGTTGGGATATTATCATGTCTGCCTTATTTGATTGCTTCCAAATCTCTTTTAAATACTGATACTAACACGGGGTCTCCTATCTCTTCCCTACTGACTCCTGTTTCTTCTTCTGTCAATTCATCATATATATCCTCAACCTCATTTTTTTTGGGTCATCATTCTTCTGACTGGTTTGAAGCGGCCCACCTCGAATTCTTCTCCTGTGCCAACCCCTTCAAGTCAGAGTAGCAGTTGCAACCTACGTCCTAAATTATTTGCTAGATGTATTCCAAACTCTGTGTCCCCCTACAGTTTGAGCCCTCTGCAGATCCCACTAGTAAAAAAGAAATCGTTCCCTGACGTTTTTACAGACCTCCTATCATAAGGTCCCTTCTTCTTCTCAGGCTTTCCATATACTCCTTTCCTCTCCGATACTGCGTCTAACAGCCTCGTTCCTCATCAGTCCACATAATTTTCAACATTCGTCTGTAGCACCACACCTCAAAGGTTTCAATTCTTTTCCGTTTCGGTTTTCTCATTGTCCATGTATCACTGCCATGTAATGCTATGCTCCAAACGTACATTCTCAAAAATTTCTTTCTCAAATTAAGGCCTATGTTTGACACTGGTAGACAGCTCTTGGCCAGTACTGCCCTTTTTTGCCATTGCTAGTCTGCTTTTGATGTCCTCCTTGCTCTGTCCGTCATTGGTTATTTTGCTGCCTAGGTAGTAGAAGTCCTTAACTTCCTCCACTTAGTGACCGTCAATCCTGATGTTAAGTTTCTCCCTGTTCTCATTTCTGCTATTTGTCAATACTTTCGTCTTTCTTCGGTTTACTCTCAGTCTGTATTCTGTACCCATTAGATTGTTCATTCCATTCAGCAGATCATGTAATTCCTCTTCTCTTTCACTCAGGATGGCAATGTCATCAGCGAATCGCATCACTGATATTCTTTAACCTTAAATTTTTATCCCACTCCTGAACCTTTCTTTTATATCTATAATTGCTTCTTCGATGTAGAAATTGAACAGTAGGGGTGAAAGGCTACATCTCTTTATTACACTCTTTTTTGATTAGAGCACTTCGTTCTTGGTCGTCCACTCTTGGCTTTTGTACATATTTTATATTACCTGTCTCTCCCTATAGCTTACCCATATTTTTCTCAGAGTTTCGAACATCTTGCAACGTTTTACGAGGTGCATTCAAGTTCTAAGGCCTTCGATTTTTTTCTCCGGACTGGAAAGAAATAGAAACATGAGCATTGTTTTAAAATGAGGCCGCGTTAATTGTCAATACGTAGCAGAGATGGCAGCACCGTACGGCAGATGGAATTTTACCGCCAGCGGCGAGAATGAGAACTGTTTTAAATACTTAAAATGGCGACGTTTTCCTTACTTGAACAGCGTGCAATCATTCGTTTTCTGAATTTGCGTGGTGTGAAGCCAATTGAAATTCATCGACAGTTGAAGGAGACATGTGGTGATGGAGTTATGGATGTGTCGAAAGTGTGTTCGTTGGTGCGACAGTTTAATGAAGGCAGAATATCGAGTGACAACAAACTGAAACAACCTCGGGCACGCACAAGCCGGTCTGACGACATGATCGAGAAAGTGGAGAGAATTGTTATGGGGGATCGCCTAGTGACTGTTGAACAGATCGCCTCCAGAGTTGACATTTCTGTGGGTTCTGTGCACACAATTCTGAATGACGACCTGAAAATGCGAAAAGTGTCATCCAGGTGGGTGCCACAAATGCTGATGGACGACCACATGGCTGCCCATGTGGCATGCTGCGAAGCAATGTTGACGCGCAACGACAGCATGAATGGGACTTTCTTTTCGTCGGTTGTGACAATGGATGAGACATGGATGCCATTTTTCAATCCAGAAACAAAGCGCCAGTCAGCTCAATGGAAGCACACAGATTCACGACCACCAAAAAAATTTTGGGTAACCGCCAGTCCTGAAAAAATGATGGTGTCCATGTTCTGGGACAGTGAGGGCGTATCCTTACCCATTGCGTTCCAAAGGGCACTACGGTAACAGGTGCATCCTACGAAAATGTTTTGAAGAACAAATTCCTTCCTGCACTGCAACAAAAACGTCCGGGAACGGCTGCACGTGTGCTGTTTCACCAAGACAATGCACCCGCACATCGAGCTAACGTTACGCAACAGTTTCTTCGTGATAACAACTTTGAAGTGATTCATCATGCTCCCTACTCACCTCACCTGGCTCCTAGTGACTTTTGGCTTTTTCCAACAAAGAAAGACACTCTCCGTGGCCGCACATTCACCAGCCGTGCTGCTATTGCCTTAGCGATTTTCCAGTGGTCAAAACAGACTCCTAAAGAAGCCTTCGCCGCTGCCATGGAATCATGGCGTCAGCGTTGTGAAAAATGTGTACGTCTGCAGGGCGATTACGTCGAAAAGTAACGCCAGTTTCATCGATTTCGGGTGAGCAGTTAATTAGAAAAAAAAATCGGAGGCCTTAGAACTCGAATGCACCTCGTACGTTGTCGAAGGCTTTTGCCAGGTCGACAAATACTATGAATGTGTCTTGATTTTTCTTTTAGTCTTGCTTCCATTATGAATCGCAAGGCCGGCCGCGGTGGTCTCGCGGTTCTAGGTGCTCAGTCCGGAACCGCGCGACTGCTACGGTCGCAGGTTCGAATCCTGCCTCGGGCATGGATGTGTGTGATGTCCTTAGGTTAGTTAGGTTTAAGTAGTTCTAAGTTCTAGGGGACTGATGACCACAGATGTTAAGTCCCATAGTGCTCAGAGCCATTGAACCATTTTTGAATCGCAAGGTCGGAATTGCTTCTCCGGTGGCATTACCTCTCCTAAAGTGAAACTGGCAGTCATCTAACACATCCTCTATTTTTTGTTCCGGTCTTTTGGACGTTATTGTTGTCACCAACTTGGCTGCATGACCAGTAAAGCTTATTGTGCGGTAGTCGTCGCACTTAGGTTTTGCATTTTTCGGAATAGTGTGAAGTTTATTTTTCCGAAAGTCACATTCTTCACACAATCGTGCATAGTCGTTTTGTTGCCACTATCTCTTCTAAATCAATTCCTGTTTCTTCTTCTGTCGTATCAGACAAATCATCCCCCTCACAGAGGCGTTCAATGTACTCTTTCTATTTATCCGCTCTCTCCTCTGCATTTAACAATGGAATTCTCGTTGAATTCTTAACGTTGCCAGCCTTGCTTTTAATTTCACCTAAGACTGTTTTGACTTTCCTGTATGCGAAGTCAGTCTTCCCGACACTAATTTTGTTTTCGATTCCTTCACATTTTTCATGGAGGCATTGCGTCTTAGCTTCCCTGCATTTTCAGTTTATTCCATTTCTCAGTGACTTGTATTTGTGTATTCCTGAATTTCTCTCAACATTTTTGTATTTCCCTCTTCCATCGACCAACTCAAGTATGCCGGCCGGGATGGCCGAGCGGTTCTAGGCACTACAGTCTGGAACCGCGTGACCGCTACAGTCGCAGGTTCGAATCCTGCCTGGGTCATGGATGTGTGTGATGTCCTTAGGTTAGTGAAGTTTAAGTAGTTCTAAGTTCTAGGGGACTGATGACGTTAGAAGTTAAGTCCCATAGTGCTCACAGCCATTTTTTTGAACTCAAGTATTTCTTCCGTTGCTGATGGTATCTTCGCATTCACCTTATTTGTACCTATGTTACTCTTTCTAACTTTTGTGATTGCCATTGCTCTTCAACCGTACTTCCTACTGAGCTATTCTTTATTGCTCTATCTATAGTCTTAGAGAACTTCAAGCGGACCTCGTCGTTTCATAGTTCCATGAGTGTATATCTACTCCTGAGTACGCCTTACAAACAAGTATCTGATTTCGGAATCTTTCCCTGACAATGATATAACCTAAATGAAATCTTCCCATATCACCCGGCCTCTTCCAATTATACTTCCCCCTCATAGAGGCCCTCAATGGAATCTTTACACCTATCCGCTCTCTACTCTGCATTTAACAGTTGATTTCCCACTGCTCTCTTAATATTGCCACCCTTGCTTTTAATTTCACAGAATGTTGTTTTGACTAGGAGCGATAAAACTGACGGAGAGAAAAAATGGTTCAAATGGCTCTGAGCACTATGGGACTCAACTGCCGAGGTCATTAGTCCCCTAGAACTTAGAACTAGTTAAACCTAACTAACCTAAGGACATCACAAACATACATGCCCGAGGCAGGATTCGAACCTGCGACCGTAGCGGTCTTGCGGTTCCAGACTGCAGCGCCTTTAACCGCACGGCCACTTCGGCCGGCTGACGGAGAGAGCTCAGCATAGTACAGTGTAATGCAGTTGACAATTATGCAAGTATTTATGTGCTCCACGTTATTAGTGATGGGCATTTACACAGAAACTAGCGACAGAAATTACACAGACTACAGCAATATTACGTGATAAGCGAAGTTTTCGTCACATTTTACACGCAAGTACACAAAATTATACATAAAAGTTATTGAAACTATAACTTCGTTAAGATTCAAACAATATGAATTTTGTTTGGGTGCTGATGATGACAGGATTTTAGTCAGTGACAACATCCGGGCGTGACTGACAGTAATAGTACATGTAATGAAGCAGGTATTATGTAAAAAGACTGTGAACATTACGTGGAGTGACAATGTACAGGATAATCTGTTGAAGATAAAATGTCTATTGCTATCAAAGTGCGATGCTCACGTAACTTAGGAATTGAGTGGTGAAAAAGATTACTGACGTTCAAGATATCAACACAGAAGGTTATTAAGAAAGTAGTATGTAAGCAAGAATTAAATAATCACGACCTGAAATTAGACATAATTTCTCCAAAGGAAAGGTGTTTTTGTCATATTTTTCTGTGTAGAAAACAGAAACAGTCGGGGTTTATGTAAATTCATTTACACACGTGACAAATAGAAATAGAACTGAATGTTAATAGAAAATCTGGAGCAAGGTTTTTTCTTCACTTCCATTTTATGCATACCTGAGTATTGCATCTTCGTTGAAACATACGCTGCAACTTTTTAACATAGAACAAGAACATTGTCAACTGCAAATTCCGGAGTCTCTCGCCAGGAGTTTTGAGGCGTAAACTCTGGACAACGCAGCTCCGGCGCGCCGAGGCGTTAACGAACGGCGGAGTGGACGGAGCGCGGTGTCGTCAAACAGCTCGTGAAACATTGAATTTAAAGGAGGGGCTTACTTTTCTCTCAAAATAAAGCTAATTATGAACTGCCGGCTACACAAAGGACAAAAAGGATTACGTGGCTTCTTTTAGATGAACTAATAAGCTTGGCAATTCACCGAGAAGAAAATTGCCAGAATTTTAAAATTAACTCGGAAGCCACGTGACACAGTGCTTTAGGTGTGAGAGTGGAATTAAATTCTCTTAGACGGAACCTCCCCATGGACAGGCCGCGGAGCTGGAACTCTCGAAACATCACCGGTCTCTTTCCAAGTTCAATACGAGGCGAGTCCTTGCCCAGTTGATTACTGTCCGTCATGAGATATACGGGGGTTTTATTTTCGGGTATATATTCGGTCTGCGTCCACCATAAACTTAGCATGCGGAAGGCATCAGTTAAGTCGTTCGTGTGATGTTACATTATTTAATCTGAAAGGAAGTGTTGAATTTCAGAACCGAGTGTTGCCTTTCCGTCACCTCAGATTGCATACCTGTTCTGAACACGGTAAATAGCAAACATGTGACATCATAAACCTGATTTGACGGATGCAGTCTTTTTTCATTTTGTGTCGCTTTACAGCTACTCTTGTCCTCTTGTCGCAGCTATGTCGTATTGCTCAACATATTCTTCTACGTATGTCATTATCTGCACTGCATCAGCTCGACGAAGACGATGACCTAAATCGTTTGTATTGTACTAAAAGACAACATTCCGGCATTCTCCTGGCGTTATTTAGGAATATTTTATTTACTTGTTTTGCTGTACTATTGTATAAGATTAATACCTATTGCTCTACAATAGACCGTATTTTCGCAGATTAGAATAGTTAAGACACTACCACAACAAACAGAACAAATGTTACTATTTATTGGCACCATTATCACTATCAGTTGAAGAATTTTAGGACTCCCCTTAATATACCAACCACGTAATACAAGAAGGACGCTTCTAACAGGAAAGAAAAGTACATTAAATGCTGAGGTAAAAATTCGTCAGTGCAGATCGGAGGACGAAGATGTTAATGTAGTGTTACTAAGCTGCAGAAACGAAACTGAAAGTTACCAGAATAAGTCTCACCTATAAACTGTAATAATGCGTATGTAGGACTAGGAATAGAAAGCTGGTTGAAACCAGAAGTGAAGAGCAACAAATATTTATGTTTGATCGGAAAGTATCTCTGAAAGAGATAGTGCAATTGTTATAGCCCTAGAGAATTCGATAATTTTTACTGAAGTTAGTACAGGTCGCGAGTACGAAATAATCTGTGCCAAGATAGTTGTTAAAGGTGGATAAAATACGCAGTAATCTAGTGCATTTACGGATCCCAGCTGTAGTAACAGAAAATTTCAGACAAATCTTGAAGCAAGGCGCGTGTAAAATTCCTGTTCTTCGATGCGCGTGGAGTTCTGTCAGCACATCGTCTATCCAGGGCTCGTCTTCTCGAAGTTCTGCTTGCTCACTGTTACCGATCAATTGCTTGACCATTCTCACAGACTTTCCGTCAATAGGCTTTGTTCTCCCGAAGGAAGCTCCATGTGGTCGCTACGTTTTCCCGAGCGTATGTGAAATTGAGTCTTCTCTAACTCTGGGTGAACGATTCGCCGAACTTCTCTGCTCTCCCATCTTGGTTGAGTCCACAGTTCGACGAAGGCACCGCGGACGCTTCTGAGCTCACGAAACGTCCGAATATGCAGTTTAACCACAAATACCTTTATGTAATTTTGAGGCGTCAACAGTTAGCTGTATTTATTTGAATAAGCACACGGTCCAGTCGCATTGCTCGACATCACGGACTTTCCGTAATAACCACTCACAGAAGGCAGATGGCAGCACTAGAAGTGGTAGGAGGGGGGAGGTAGGAGGAGGCGAATGCAGAAAGGGCGTGATGCGGAAATGGACCGATTTATCTGACATGGGCATCGTCATTTTCTTTCTGGCCAAGGGTGAAGCATTTCCGAAACGGCTAAGTTTGTGAACTATCCTCCTGCCGCCGTGTTTAAAGTACAGGGTGAGCACAAAGTCTTACCCTGATTATAACAATTTATTACAGAATAACCGTTTGACATAATAATTTACATTTCATTTTACCTCCGGATGATTTTACCCAAGAGGATGATAATCATCATTTAATCATACAAGTAGAGCTGCAATCAGTCGGGAAAAATAGCGGCTGTAGCTTCCCCTTGCTTTCAGCTGTTCGCAGTACCAGCACAGCAAGACCGTTTAGTTTAATGTTACAGGGTCAGATCTGTCAATCATCCGCACTGTTGCCCCTCCGACTACTGAAAAGGCTGCTGCCCCTCTTCAGAAACCACACGTTTGTCTGGTCTCTCAACAGATACCCGGCCATTGTGGTAGCATCTACGTTATGGCTTTCTCTATTGCTAAGCCGCGCGGTGTAGCCGCGCGGTTTAGTCGCGTGGTCTGGGGTTACTTGTCACGGTTCGCGCGGCTGCCCCGTCGGAGGCTCGAGTCCTCCATCGGGCATGGGTGTGTGTTGTCCTTAGCGCCAGTTAGTTTAAGTTAGATTAAGTAGTGTGTAAGCTTACGGACCGAAGACCTCAGCAGTTTGGTCCCATAAGGCCTTACCACAAAAAATTCTTTATCGATGAGGCACGCAAGTCTCCCCACCAATAGCAAGATCCAATATAAATCGAAAATAAAGTGCGAAATGCGTGTAAAGTGTACTTAGTGTACTTTTAGAAAAAATTTAATTTGACTAACATTTCAGGCAATGACCCAATGCTAAAGAAGAGAAGATCTTTCCAGTTCTGAAATGAAACGGGAAAAACAAAAGGAAAGCGAAAAAACGATACAGACGTAGAGCGCGAAGCATGTTTAAGTTGCCAACGAACGACAATAAGCACCGTGAGAAGCAGAGAAACCGGAGAACAACGAAAAGAGCGGATTGAAGAATCAAGAATTGCGCACCATCTTATAATGGTAGACTGCGAACTCGCCTCCAGCCATGAAAATATCACCCTACGGGAAGAAGGGATGATTACAAATAGACAGTATAATCTAACAAATGAAGCATTCCACTACGACCAAACGAAATAACTCAACAAACACAACACGTCATGATAGGAAAAATGAATAACATCTGTGAATTTTGCAACGCGAAAAAATTCAGTAGAGAAATACTGTGATTCTGTTGCACGAATAGAAAAATCAAATAAAAACTCTCTCGATCGTGTTTTAAGATTTTTATTCATTAGCAACCGGTATCGGCCATTTTCTCGGACCATCTATAGGCGTTTTCCAGCTGCAATACAGTAGTAATAAATATTCAGTATAAAGGGATGAAAATATGGCTAAACAATGTCTAAAATAAAAGCTACAATAATAAAAAAGTACGATGTTACACTCATTATAGCTTCTGGTGAAAGCTGACGAAGCGAGATCTGTAGAAGTAAGGATGTGACTGCTGAATAAGGCATCTTTACTAAAGATTATATACTGTAAGCTCCGTCCATCACCTACAGCACAACACAATTGACAACCAGTCATGCGTGAGACATGCTACATTGATTGGTTTAGTCGAATGTATAACAAAAATAGATACAGAAATAAATACAAAAATTACAAACATAACATCATTACGTGCCTAATCCTATCATAATTAAGTAAAAGGAACAAAATGACAGGTATACTGTAATCCTATTGTGTGTAGACTGCCCCCCTGTGGGCATTTGTATGTACTCGTTACAGCAGAGACAGCTATATTTCTATATTTGGTTCTGTCGCTATAGCAATGGCTTGCCAGTATCGATAGTTGAACTGCAGCGAGGTCCACGACAGATATCATGGCAGAGGACGGAACGCTGAGGTGGCAACGACTGTCTGGTAGCTTAGAAATGGATCTCTACATAAATGTTCATAGGGGGCAGTCTGCATACAATAGGATTACAGCATGCCTCTCACCAGGATTAGATACGTAAAAATTTTATGCATGTAGTTTTTGTATTTATTTCTGTATATATTTTTCTTATAAATTCGACTAAACCAATCAATGTAGCGTATCTCATGCATAATTGTTTGCCAATGGTGTAATTCTGTAGGCGATGGGTGGAGCTTATAGTATATATAATCTCGAGTAAAGTTGCCTTATTCAGCAGTGACATCCTTTCTTCCACAGATCTCACTCCGTCTGCCAGCAGCAGCAGCCATTATGGGTGTAACATCGTAATATTTGATTATTGTATCTTATATTTAAGAAGTTGTTTTACATTATTTTTATCCCTGTATACTGAATGTGTATTATTACGGTATTGCAGCTGGGAAAAGCATGCAGATTATCTGAGAAAATGTCCGAAACCAGTTGCTGACGAATAAAATGATACGGAGAAACCCCATGCTGCGATCGTGATTACTTTTATTTGATTCTTAGCATTTTGCATCGATTGTGCTTTGCTACAGTTATAGAATGTTTGCTAAAATTATGAATGGAAAGATTCGTTTACCACACTGTAAGCACATCCATATTCTCTTAAATACACCGAAAATTAATACGAACATTTTATTATTATGCTTTAGAACTTCACCGGTGGAGTGGGGGGTGGCGTAATCTCCCAGTGTGACCGAAGAAAAAATTTTACACTGAGAAAAGAAAATCTCAGCACCAAGTACCTGGGTGTAAAAATTACGAACAACTTCAGTTGGAAAGACCAGATAGACAATATTGTGGGGAAGGCGAGCCAAAGGTTGCTTTTCATTGGCAGGACACTTAGAAGATGCAACAAGTCCACTAAAGAGACAGCTTACACTACACTCGTTCGTCCTCTGTTAGAATATTGCTGCGCGGTGTGGGGTCCTTACCAGGTGGGATTGACGGAGGACATCGAAAGGGTGCAAAAAAGAGCACCTCGTTTTGTATTATCACGTAACAGGGGAGAGAGTGTGGCAGATATGATACGCGAGTTGGGATGGAAGTCATTAAAGCAAAGACGTTTTTCGTCACGGCGAGATCTATTTACGAAATTTCAGTCACCAACTTTCTCTTCCGAATGCGAAAATATTTTGTTGAGAAATCAGAGCTCGAACAGAAAGGTTTAGGTGTTCGTTTTTCCCGCGCGCTGTTCGGGAGTGGAATGGTAGGGAGATAGTATGATTGTGGTTCAAATGGTTCAAATGGCTCTGAGCACTATGCGACTTAACTTCTGAGGTCATCAGTCGCCTAGAACTTAGAACTAATTAAACCTAACTAACCTAAGGACATCACACACATCCATGCCCGAGGCAGGATTCGAACCTGCGACCGCAGCGGTCACGCGGTTCCAGACGGAAGCGCCTTTAACCGCACGGCCACACCGGCCGGCCAGTATGATTGTGGTTCGATGAACCCTCTGCCAAGCACTTAAATGTGAATTGCAGAGAAATCATGTAGATGTAGAACAAGGGGTTGTGCGATGTAAACTAAAATTGGTACGCGAGTTTCTATACACGAAAGGTGATGGATGATGAAATTTAGCCCCAGTCGCATAAGAGTGGGCTAGTAGCGCCACTATTTAGGTTTGATTTAAATACACGCTGTAACGGTCGTGAGCGTAGGTTATCTTTGGACGTGATGAGTTGATTGAAGTTTAAGTCAAGAATGCCTCTAAGGCGACAAAGACGCCATTGTCAACATCTCACAGAGTTTGGATGGGGACGTGCAATAGGTTACTCTGCGATATTGCAGAAAGAGTTGGCAGGAAAGTAACCACTGTGCATGACTGCTGATTGTGGTGGTCACGAGCTTGTACAGTCATAAGAGGACCGGGCTCCGGACGGCCACGTAGCACTCTAGAGAGAGAAGAGCATCGTGTTCGGCGTACGGCTCTCTCACATCGTACTGCATCTGCAGTTGCAATTCGAGAAACTTGACACCACACTGACATGACGATCTCTTACAAATCGGTTACTTTCAGGAGAGGTCCGAGCCAGACGCCCTGTAGCGAGCATTCCAACAATCCCAATCTACCGCCATTTGCGACTTCAGTGGTGCCAAGCAAGAGCTCATTTGGGGGCATTCTGATGAAATCTGGTTGTACCTCTGTGTCAGAGATGATCGTATTTCCGTTAGAAGGACGCCAGTTGAGTACCTGCAACCATCCTATCTTCGTGCTAGACACATTGAACCTACATCTGGAGTTATGGTCACGGGTGCGATTTCACATGACAGCAGGAGTACTCTCGTGTTCATCCCACACATCCTCACTGGAAATCTATACGTCAGGCTGGTGATTAGATCTTTTATCCCGCCATTCATGAACATCATTCTAGGGGGTGTTTTCCAATGGCATAACGCTCGCCCACGTACCACTTTTGTAACTCAGCATACTTTACAGGTTGTTGACATGTTGTCTTGGCCTTGGTCTGTCTTCAATGGAGCACATATGGGGCATCATCGGATGACAAGGCAAGCGTCATCCACAACAGGTATTGACGGACCAAGTGCGATAGGCATCGAACTTCATCCTCACAAACTGACATCAGAAACCTGTACAACACAGTGCATGCACGTTTGCATGCTTGCATTCAATATTCTTGTGGTTACATCGGTTATTAATGTACCAGAATTTCATATTTGCAATGTCTTATCTTGCCCTTACGTTACCATGTGATCTTGCAATGTTAATCATTTACACACGTTACATAGAGAAACGTATTCCCGAAGTTTCATTATACTGCATTAATTATCTTTGGTTTTGTGATTTTTTTCGGTTAGTGTACGAATAACACCGGAGTACGTGCTATGGATGCTTGTTACCGCCCACGGCATGAAGATAATTTACAGCCCTAAACACAATACATTTAATACATACAATCAATAACTGCTGAAACGTGCAAACATCTGTTGTCTTTCAATCGCACTGAAGATAAGGCAGTAGAATTTCGGGTTTGGAGTCGATTGGGTGCGCTGATTGGCGTAGGATGGTCATCTAATTGGTAACAGGGGCGCATTTTCTTTGGAGAAAACTGTTTTGTTCAGTAGTTCAGCTCAAATTAATGCATTTTTTGTGATTCACAGTGAGCTGTCTCTGAATGGAAAGACAACACTGTTTCTTGTTCCAAAACTTTACTAACAATGAAAGTGCGATAAACAGAAAAGGAGCTTTCTCCTTAACTTACGCATGAACATAGTAGTGATTAAAATTGAAACAAATGAGCCCTCAGTCACTATTATTTTTAGTCTTATTGATCAGGTTTCAACACTTCTAAGAATGCCTTCATCAGAATTAAAACCATTAAAATGGCCTATAACATAGTTACAAATTTATAGGAAAAGACATTTTTTATATAAAAAGTGAAAGTACTGACTAACAATAAAAGACATAGGCAGTACTTACATGTCATATATAAAATAATTTGCAACCCAGAAGGGCTTTAGTCACAAAATCACAAAATATATATATAAAAAAAAAAAGGAATGCTTCAAGGCGAGCCACTACGGACTGCTCGTACCTGTACTGCCACAGGTTGCAACGGACTGAGGTTTTAGTTCCTATGAAGGCACTCTTAGAAGTGTTGGAACCTGGTCAATAAGACTAAAAATAATAGTGGCCGAGGGCTCATTTGTTTCAATTTTAATTTAGAAACGGCCACTGAACCAAGCAGCCATATTTAAAAAATAGTACAGATTAATAAATTTGAAAATACTGATTAGAAGACCTACTTAGATAACGAGTGTATGGCCGTGTCAAGTGAAAACTTTGCTTTTCACAGTTTTCATGGAATAAACGAAAGTTATTAGTGCAAACGTACAGTGTCGTCAGATCGATAACCATTCAATTGTTCAGTTCTTGAATTTGTTAGTTGTCGAGGAATGTTGATATGATTTACTTAGCTGGTTATAATGCAAAGGACAGCTAATAAACCCGATATCCACATCTCCATTTCTGAAACGGTTTGCGGTTATTGCTTTTCCGCAATAATAATAGTTTTTTTGTGGTTGATACACATAGCAGAGCAAATAGTAATTTCAACGAAGGTTGTTTTGACCTTTCTGTGCTGTGGTCAGTCCTTCCGAGGCCCATTTCTTCACTTTTTCCTGCAGCCGGCTTGCCTGCGCTTCCTAGTTATTTCGTTCCCGTGTGACTTATATTGCTGTATTTCTGTCTTTCTGTGAATTAAGCTGATTTTTAACATTTGACGTATTAGAATTACCTAGGTCGTCACTATCAACGCCGGCCGATGTGGCCGAGCGGTACTTGGCGCTTCAGTCTGGAACCGCGCAACCACTACGGTCGCAGGTTCGAATCCTGCCTCGGGCATGGATGTGTGTGATGTCCTTAGGTTAGTTAGGTTTAAGTAGTTCTAAGTTATAGGGGACTGATGACCTCAGATGTTAAGTTAGGTTTAAGTAGTTCTAAGTTATAGGGGACTGATGACCGCAGATGTAAAGTCCCATAGTGCTCAGAGCCGTTTGAACCATTTGAGCTTAATGACAGCGTAAGCAAACTGCACTACAAATTTTATAGGTTATGGTAAATTTACTAGGCACAAAGTTTTCTTTGTTCTGTTTAACATTTAGCATTGTCGATCGCTTTTTCTTGGTCGATAAGTCTTTGAAAGTATTTTGATTTCTCTTAAGCCTTGGTTCTATTATAAGGCACAACGGCCGAAATGCTTCTCTATTGTCTTTATCTTTCCTAAAGCGGAACTAACCGTCACCGAATAGATCCTCAGCTTCTTTTCCATTCTCCTGATGATTATTTGTGTCAGTAATTTGGATGCATGAACTATTAAGTGGATTGTGCGAAAGTTCTTCCACTAATATGCTCTTGCTGTCTTCGGAATACTGTGAATGGTATTTTTCCAAAAGTCTGATGGTGCGTCTCTAGTCTCATAAGCTCAACTTGAATAGTCGGTTTGTAACTGCTTCCCCTAATAATTTAAGGAATTCACAAGGAATTTCATCTCTTATTTGAACACAAGCATTCCGAAGTTTGGTTAAAATTTAATACTGGATACTCTATGTCTTCCTAACACTCCCTTTTCTTCTTCTATCGCATAAGACAAGTAATCCCATCGTACAAGCCTTAATGATACCCCTCCCATCTATTCATCCTCTCATCTGCGTTGAAAATAAAATTCCCACTGTATTCTTAATGCTTTAGCTCTTGCTCTTAATTTCTGTCTTTTCCTAGACATTATTGCTCTTCCTTCTTTCGTCTATCAGTTGCAATACTTCTTCTGTAATCCAAGATTTCTGGTTTCTTCGTCGATACCTACCTTTTATCTATGTTTGGCTTTCCAACTCATGCGGTTTGATTGCATTTTTGCCCTTTTTATAAATGTCTGTTCGTCTTCAACTGGTATTGCTACTTTGGTATTCATTATCACAGTTTCTACAACATTAGAGAATTTTGAAGAAATCTCATCATCGCTTAGTACTTCAATATCGCACTTCTTTCTACATTCATTCTTCGCAACGATCCTTTTAAGCTTTAGTCTACTCTCGATCACTACTAAACTGTGATCCGATTCTACGTCTGGCATTAAATACACCATTCAAACCAACAACTGATTTCGGAATCTCTGTCTGACCTTGATGTAATCCAACTGCAATTTTCCCGCGTCTGCAGGCCTTTTCCGGGTACGCCTCCTCATCTTGTGGTTTTTGGAAAATGTAATCTCTATTACTAACTGAAATTCGTTACAGAATTCAATTAGTCATTGTCCTCTCTCATTCCTACTGCCAAGCCTCCATCCTCCGTTAACTTTTTCTTCCATTCCTTCCCCTATTACCTCATTCCATTCCCCCATGATGATTACATTGCCACTTCCTTTTATACACTGGTTTACCTGCTCAGTGTCCTCATATATGTTCCCTGTCTCTTCGACTTCTGGTTCTGACATTGGCCTATATAGTGGACTTACTGTTTTTGGTGTTGATTTGTTATTCTAATAACAGCAAACCAGTCACTGATCTGTTTACAGGAAACCACTCTCTGCCCTTCCTTCTTACTTTCAACGCATGCTACTCACGTTATAGCATTTTCTGCTGATGTTAACATTACCCATCATTACGTGTATTTCTCGATAATATCCTCAAGCTTAATCTGTAGTGGAAACTACAAGGCTGTAAAAGTAGTCTAAAATTAACCCGTACACAAAGCATGACACACATCTGACTTGTACTTCAGATGTAATATATTACATCTCTCTCAGTGTAATAATTGTTTGATGTCTTGAACAAAACAGTTATTCACATCTACGTTATGATCTATATCTGTGTAGTACGTTTGGAGAAGATGCCATGCTTTTTGCTTCTAAATTAAATTATGACGGGAATTTTAAGATTTTCAAAACGAAATTAATCAAACACATGGCAAGGTTTCTTCAGACAGAATTTTTTTATTTTTTTTTTTATTTTTTTTTTTTTTTTTACGGGGCAACTCACTCCGAAAATTTGGTGTCAGATGGCAAAATAAATTTGATATTGTTACCGGTTTTATTATATATTTTATTGAAAATTAATACGAAATTAAGGCTGGTGTTGCAATTACCGAACGTTCTATAGTTCACATTTACTGTTTTAAAGCACAGTTATTACACATATCTGCTTCATCTGTGCATGTTTTATGAAGGCACATCTTATCATAAATACACTAAACCCAGTCTACTTACGGTCCTTTTTTGCGTAGTAGTTTTTCTTACATATGACACAGTACTTTTCTTCAGTATCTGATTTTAGTTTTTCGGTGATAGAATGACCTTTTTCTTGGTACCAGTCCTTCTTTGTTGTGCTGTTTTCAAACTTTTTAGGGTTTCCTAGTCTGTCGACAGCGATGCAGTTTCCTTCTTTCTTTTCTCTGGCATTTCCAAAATGATGTCGGTTCCCTGCTTACATGCAACTCTTGAGTTAGATGCAATTTATGTGCTTACAGATTTGATAGGAGTGGTGGGTTCTGAGTTTCCAGAACCACCAAGAGTGTTGGTTCCATTAGGATGCTTCTCCGTAATTTCTAAGCATCGTCTGCAAAAAGAATAACTGTACAAGAAAAGTATTACTTGTATCCATATCATCCCAAAGAAAATATGGCGTGCTTCCCAAATGTCGGGTGAGTTGTAAGTTGAAATATGTGTTCCAGTAAGGCAGCAAACGGGAAGTAACTGGACGCACACGTAGTTCAAGACCAGTTCACCATATGAACACATCGTCAAAATGTATATAAACCACTATTATTGTTTTTAAATAATGGGTCTGAGCACTATGGGACTTAACATCTGAGGTCATACGCCTGCCTCGTGATGACTGGGTGTTGTGTGATGTCCTTAGGTTAGTTACGTTTAAGTAGTTCTAATTTCTAGGGGACTGATGACCATAGATGTTAAGTCCCATAATGCTCAGAGCCATTTGAATCATTTTTTTGAGGTCATCAGTCCTCTAGAACTTAGAACTACTTAAACCTAACTAACCTAAGGACATCACACACATCCATGCCCGAGGCAGGATTCGAACCTGCGACCGTAGCGGTCGCGCGGTTCCAGACTGAAGCGCCTAGAACCGCTCGGCCACACCGGCCGACTGTTTTTAAATACACCTGCGATTATTTTACGGTGTAAACTTTAATAATTGGCACAGTTCTTTGTCTCCAAAAGGCGAAAAATACCCATAACTATTGCAGCTGCCACTAGCCCATCGAGTCCTGGTTATGCTCCGCTCAAACATTTGAACAAAATTCGCATTGGCTGTCGAAGATGTGGCTCAGAGGCAGGGATTGGTTCTTATAAATTGGACGCTGTCGCTGGTTGCCGTTCCCAGATTGTGTTTCTATGCTCAGTTTGTTCAACAAAACATCTTGTGTAGCCCCTTGTAGCTCACTGCTAACGTTTTCTTACGTTATGAAAACTGATAATTGGCATAACATACTCTCCTATAGCATACCCGAAGCTAAATTTATTTCTGTACATACCTCTCCATACAGGTTCTAATAAGTCGTTACTGGATGGAAAACTCAGCCATTAGCAGACCAAATCAAGATTCTGAAGCTTGTGGCGAGTGCAGATTGGACGTTCTCGCTGTGGCTTATGATTTCCAGTGCTGTAAAACAATTGTTGTGAAACTTTAGAAGTAACGCGAACCCAATGAAGACCATTCTTTTATGTACACCGCCTTATTAAATGCTGCTGTTCTGATGATGGACCATTCCTGCTCTGAAAAACGTTCTCCGCCACAGAGTCTTCAGCGACAAGTCGTTTACGAAAATAACTGCCGACAACGAACACAAGATAATGAAATGTTTTGAGCACTTGGTTAGGTTGTTCAAGAACAAAAGACCTCTGGTCAGGTGAAGATTATAAGGTTTTCAACTGTAAGGTTGTGCCACTGCTAGTGTATTGTTTTTACGCCTTGCTCAAAAACCATATTTTCCCTCTACACTACCTCGCCCAAACTTGTCCGTCTGAAACTGGTTTTGGCTCTAGGGAGATCGGTATTGTACCACAGTGGATAACTAAGTAACTAATAGACCTAAGCTGTGTTTATTGCAAGAAACACGTCTACAAAGGACACTGTCGAAATGAGCAAAGTGAGAGTGAGGAGTTCCTTAAATATCGTTGAAGCCAGCCATGAACAAGAGCCACTCAAGCCATACACCCCTTTTTGTAACCAGCTTGCCAAGGAGGCACTTACGGAAACCAAGCCTTTGTCGTGTTGTTTGGAGAGAGAAGGGGAAGATATGATTACATAGGCTTGCGCGGCCAGAGTGAGTTGACATAAAAGTTTTCTGATTATCGTACCGCGTTATTTTGGATCCTCCAGTAAAGTTACAACGTTGCACGATATTGAGGAAACTAGGGCAAACTGTGTTTAGATTATTACCTGCTGCCCTGCTCGTTTAATAAACAGCTTCTCTACTGGTGTCTCCTTGCACTAAGGGGAGACAAAGACACAAAGACACTCGTTTAACGTCAACAGACAACTGAAGAACATTAATAGTTTTCAAACATGGAACTACGACAACCAATCAAAAAGGCACCAACTTACAACGTCTAGCTCCTGGTTATCGCACAGTTGCGATAAAATGAAGCTTTGTCTAAAATATGTGACATTAATAAGTACGAGGTAATCTAACTGCTGAAGAAGGTTTTTTTCCTTAATTAGTTCTAAAGAAGTGTCATTTTTAAACAATAGCTATTTTAAATGTAGGCTTAGTGCTGATAGGTTAAATTCTTCTTTTCTGAATATTGTGTTTCAAGTCGCCCATACTTCCTAGAAAGAAGCTCGGAAAAAACTGGGTGTATAATAGTTAATAGCAACAACTGGCAAAGAGGAAGGATACTAGTAGACTTCTCTTGACCAGGAATGTCCTTCTTGCCATTGCTAGTCTGCTTTTGATCACCTCCTTGCTCCGTCCGTCATTGGTTATTTTACAGCCTAGGTAGCAGAATTCCTTAACTTCATCTAATTCGTGACCATCAATCCTGATGTTAAGTTTCTCGCCGTTCTTATTTCTGCTGCTTCCTGTTACTTTCATATTTCTTCGATTTACTCTCAATCCATATTCTTCACTCATTAGATTGATCATTCAGTCCAGCAGAACTTGTAATTCTTCTTCACTTTCACTCAGGGTAGCAGTCATCAGCGAATCATGTCATTGATATTCTTTCACCATGAAATGTAATTCCACTCTTGACCCTTTCCTTTACTTCCATTATTGTTTCATAGATGTACTGATTGAACAGTAGGGGCGAAAGACTATATCCCTGTCTTACACCCTTTTTAATTCGGGCACTTCGTTCTTGATCGTCCAATCTTATTATTCCCTCTTTACTCTTGTAAATATTGTATATTGCCCGTCTCTCCCTATAGCTTACGTGTACTTTTCTCAGAATTTCGAACATCTTGCACCATTTTACTTTGTAGAACGCATTTTTCAGGTCGACAAATCCTATGAAAGTGTCTTGATTTTTCTTTAGTCTTGCTTCCATTATCAACCGTAATGTCAAGATTGCCTCTCTCGTGCCTTTACTTTTCCTAAATCCAAACTGATCGTCATCCAGCACTTCCTCAAGTTTCATTCCCATTTTTCTGTACATTATTCTTGTCAGCAACTTCATGCATGAGCTGTTAAGCAAATTGTATGATAATTCTCGTACTTATCAGCTCTTGCAGTCTTCAGAATTGCGTGGATGATATTTTTCCGAAAGTCAGATGATACATCGCCATTCTCATACATTTCACACACCCACGCCAATAGTCGTTTTGTTGCCACTTCCCCAATGTTTTTGAAATTGTGATGGAATGTTATCTATCCCTTCTGCCTTATTTGGTCTTTAGTCCACCAAAGCTCTTCTAAATATTGATTCAAATACTGGTTCCCCTATCTCTTCTAAGTCGACTCCTGTTTCTTCTTCTACCACATCACAGAAATCTTCCCCCTGATAGAGGGTTTCAATGTGTTTTTTCCACCCATCCGCTCTCTCCTCTGCATTTAGCAGCGAAATTCCTGTTGCAGTTATCACCCTTGTTTTTAATGTTACCGAAGGGTATTTTGACTTTCCTATATGCTGAGCCTGTCGTTCCGACAATCATTTCTTTTTCGATTTCTTCACATTTTTCATGTAGCCATTTCGTCTTAGCTTCCCTACACTTCCTACTTATTTCATTCCTCAGTGACTTGCATTTCTTTATTCCTGAGTTTTCCGGAACATTCCTGTGCTTCTTTCTTCCATCGATCAACTTAAGTATTTGTTCTGTTAGCCGTGGTTTCTTCGCAATTACCTCCATTTTACCTATGTTTTTCCTTTCAACTTCTGTGATGGCTCTTTTTGAAGACGTCCATTCCTCTTCAACTGCACTGCCTACTGAGCTATTCCTTAGATAACTTCAACCGTATCTCATCACCTCTTAGTACCTCCGTATCCCACTTCTTTGCGTATTGATTCTTCCTGAGTAATGTCTTAAACGTCAGCCTACTCTTCATCACTAATATACTGTGATCTGATTGTATATCTGCTCCTGGGTATGTCTTACAATCCACTATCTGATTACGGAACCTCTGTCTGACCACGATGTAATTTCACTGAAATCTTCCCGTATCACCCGGCTTTTCCAAGTATACCTCCTCCTCTTGTGGTCCTTGAACAGAGTACTACTATTGCAATTTATTACAGAACTCAGTTAGTCTTTGTCCTGTCTCATTCTCTGTCCCAAGCTCATATTCTCCTGTAACCTTTTCTTCTACTCCTTCGCCTACAACTACATTCCATTCCCCCACGACTAGTAGATTTTGATCTCCGTTTACGTACTGTATTGCCCATTCAGTATCCTCACATACTTGCCCTATCTCTTCTTCTTCAGCTTGCGACGTCGGTATGTATACCTGAACAATTGTTGCAGGTTTTAGTTTGCTGTCAGTTCTGATAAGAACAACCCTAGCACTGAACTGTGCACAGTAACACTCTCTACGTCCAACCTTCCTATTCGTAACGAATGTTACTCCCGTTATACCATTTCCTGCTGCTGTTGATATTACCCTATACTCATCTGACCAAAATCGTCGTCTTCTTTCATTTCACTTGACTGACCCCTGCTATATCTGACTGGTATCTTTGCATTTCCGTTTTCAGATTTTCCAGTTTCCCTACCACGTTAAAGCTTCTGACATTCCACGCCTCGAGTCGTAGAGCGTTATCCATTCGTTGATTATTCAGTCTTTTTCTCATGGCCACCTCCCTTTTGGCAGTCCCCTCCCGGAGATCCGAATGGGCGACTATGCCGTAATCTTTTGCCAATGAAGAGATCATCATGACACTTTTTCAATTACATGCCATATGTCCCGTGAATACACGTCACGTGTCTTTAATGGAGTGGTTACCATTGCCTTCTGCAGCCTCAAGTCGTTGATCATTGCTGATTCTTCCGCCTTTAGGGTCAATTTCCCACCCCTAGGACAGGAGAGTGCCCTGAACCTCTGTCCGCTCCTCCGCTCTCTTTGACAAGGCCGTTGGCAGAATGAGGGTGACTTTTTATTCCGGAAGTCTTAGGCCGCCAGTGCTGATTATTAATCAAAATTGAAACAGTGACGGGATTCAAACCTGGAACCGTGGATGATTTGGTTACTAATCAAAGACACTACCCCTCCCCTCTCCTTTTTTTTCGCATACGTTGTCTTTCAAGCTACTTAATTTTAACGAGCTGCCTATGTTGTTGATGTTTAAAGCTGCAATCCTGTAGGCTTTAGACGGTTTCATAATGTACTACGTTTCTTAAATTGAACTCTTTCATCACACGCAGTTAGTATGACAGCTATGTATAAATACCACACACGTATACGCCGCCTATCACTTGGTCTGGGTGAGGTAATCGTTCGTGAGCGGATTTAGCGTTCTCAGGCGTAAACCTTTCTCGCTGCTTATCGAACAACCACCCAGAACGTTTCTTTATGGACGGAAATACACTTTAAACGTGGATTATCGACATCTTTATCTCCTACCCAGCAGCTCTCTACAGGTGTGAAATCCAAATCTTGCATGACCACTGTCAAACTAGTTTAGTTAATGGAGGAGTGGGGTATATATTGTTCATGATTAGTTTCTATCTTCCGTTTTTTTGTTATAACACAGCGTATGAGGACACCCTTATGACCAATGCCTAATTTAACAGAACAAGTAGTATGTGTAATACGAGTCTGCACAAAACAACACACATTAGGAAGATATTGCGCCTTTTTGACCCTCATATGGTCTGCGTGTACGTGAAGTCCTGTGTCTTACACAACAAGCATTTTGCGATTACAACTTTTCACTGAGAATAAATGCAAAAGGAAACCCAGGTAAGACATTATTCAATGCCACATGTAATCAACCGAATTGTGAATTAAAGAGAAAAAGAGATTTGTGCGGTATAAGGAGAAAAATATAATTTTTAAATGTTATTTTTCTCCTTAGGATCAACCTGGTAGTAAACTGTAATTGTGATGAGACTTAAGACAGTGACATCTAGATTTTCTTAATGGTTTTCGTTCTGGAAGCCGATAACTCAGTAAGAGAAGATGTAAAAAGCAAACAAAATAACTAGGCTTCTAGCGCGATTAGAACCTACAGTTAATGCAGCTTTCCCTGCACAAAGTAGCCACGTTACCATTTTTTTTTATTATCAGAGTGACTTGGTACTATCATGAAACTTCAGTAGAGCGTAGTCAAATTATCATATAATATAAGCTGCAAATGGGAGAAAAAACCAATTATGATGACAAAACATTAATAAAAGAAGAAAGAGAACAAAAAACCGAAAACATAGCAGAAAACGCGTCACCAAGTTCCCATGATATCTATAAACGATATTTTATAGTTGTTTTATATTTATTTAGATTTTTTAAATTTTTATTCTAAATAGCAAACTAAGAAAAATTCCAATATGATTTCAAGGATTGTGTACGCTCATGTGTACATATACTTCATATATACATATTATTTTACAATAGAACTGGATCGATACCGAGTCAAATCACAAAACAAAAGGAGCAGGTAAACGAGGAGAGAACAAGCCGAAGCAAATCAAATGGGAAACATACATAACAGGGAAAACACCTATCATTAGAAAAATGAAATTAACCAACACCTTGCCGACGGAAGACAAGATTCAACATGTTAGAGGAGAAATCTCGATATCGAGGCATTCGCAAATACGTCCAATAGGCCATTATCATGTACTACATGAAGTTCGTGTGATCTTTCCCGTCTTCTACAACATAATGAACGAAGTGTACCAGTAACCACATAATGGTATTGGTTTTCGACCGTGGAAAGAAGGATGAATCTGGTAGCAATAAGAGTAAGGAAGGCCAGTTGCGTCCTAATCCAAGAGCGGTTTGCCATATGACCGCCACAAGTAAAGCGATGTCATATAGCACAACGAGTACAAAAATCCGTGTCGCTAAGCCCAATACGGAAAAGTCGGTCGTTCATTGGAATCAGTTATTCACTACCTTATACGAAGAGGACGCTAGGCGCTTCGAAAAAATCGGAAGACTGATATTGCACCAGGTTGTTTGCGGCGATCCTTTTTCAACGAGGTTCAGGCAAGGAACTGCTTTCCAACGAGTCTGTAGGAATTTCATGGTGAGGACGGGTCTCCATAAAATGTCAACCCCTAAATAGCTCGCCACAAGGTAGAACTCACGAATGTGTTTTAACTTACAAATCATAAGACCAACATCAACAGGGGGTTCAGGATTAGCAGGACGGACACAGAGCATTAAACAAGACGTGTATGTGTGATTTCTTGAGTTATCATCAAAACAGTACGTCGCACATAGGAATGAGGCTTCCTGGCCACCACATACCGTAAGCTAAATTTATGTCTTTTCCATAAGAAATGACCAGACAAATGCTGTAACTTTTTCGCCTTCATCGAGGGAAGCGGATAAACTTGGGACACGTAATAAGCTTTGCATAAGACATATGTATCCATTATTCTGACTTTCTTAAGCAGAGTAAGAGTACGCCTTTCATGTTCTAGTATCGCTCCCTGATTTTTTTTCCGTAACAGACTTCCAGTTGAACCTCGCCATTTTGAGTGGACAACGAGCAATGATGATACCGAGAAACGTATACCGATCCACTGCAGAAGCCCAAGGAACAACAGCGTCATCAAAACCTCGCAATATAAGAAGCCTGCATTTACCTTCATTAAGTAGTGCACCTGAACTCCGACAGTAACCATTACAGCCTTCAATCGTGGTACCTCCGCAGAATTGCGGAGTAGAGTCATCTCGTCATCCGCGTATGCACGAACAGCTATAGTCCCTCCAGAACGCGTCCAACCTTTCAGCTGGGATGCTAGCATCCGAAGCAATGGCTCCAGAGACAACACAAACAAGGTCATTGACAGCGGGCTTCCTTGAGCCACTCTCCGACGGATATTTATCGGGGGCGTCAGTTGGCCATTAACAACCACCAAAGCTGAAATATCCGTAAACAGGTTTGAGAACACTCGCCGTGAGTCAACAGTAAAACCAACTGTCTCTAGAATCCGAAGCAAAAAGTCGTGATTAGCACGATCAATTGTCTTATCAAAGTCTATGAAAGCAAGGGCGCAAGGGACGGACGTTATAGCAACCGTAACCACGTCATGACACTAGAATATAGGAGTAAGAATGCTACGACCAGGTACGCAACAAAGTTGAACAAAGAAATCGGGCGAGAGCTATCAGGGGAAGCCGGTCCAGGGAATTTCGGGATTAAAACAACTTTTCCCACTTTGAACGAGGTCGACACTACTCTACCTTGTAACACTTCATTGAAAAGAGACGTAAAGGTTGCAGCCAACAACAGCAAAAAGCGCACATAAAATTCCTTGGGAAGTCCATCCAGACACGGACATTCTTGAGAAGGCGATCCCACAATAATTTTGTAAACTTCCTCAGGCTGAAATGCAGCTAAGGGCGTTTCATTATATTCAGGTGTAATTGTCATATCCAAGATGCTGACTAGTGGGTCTGGACTCCTCGATGTGGTAGATGTCTGCATAGTATTGGTGTAAGACACGCACTATATCAGCTTGCTCCGAAACGACACGTCCATTATTTGTCGTGAGGAATACAAGCGCGTCGGTGGCTCTCATGCCGAAGCAAATGATATAAGGAAGTCAGTTCTTCCGTCACCAATAATCGTGGCTTGGATCGCAATTTCAGCCCTTCCATTTCTATTCTTTTCAAGGTCAACAATTTTGCCTTTACACGCCTAACATCCGCTATTCGCAGAGGGGCGTAATTCGCAGCATCATAAAGTTCACGCAGGATGGAATAGCAATATTCGTACGTTCTCCAAAAGTCTCGCCCTTTGGCAGCACAGAAAAGTATCAAAGTTTGCCTGAGCTTCGGTTTTGCCAGCTGTGTTCACCAGTCAAGGATGGAAGAGTACTGCCCAGTGGACCGTAGAGTACGCTCCCACACGGCTCGCATCGTGTCATCGAAAGAGGAGTCAGCTAGGTGAGCGACGTTTACCACCCAAGGAGTGCGAAACATTTTGACTTGTTGCCATTCTAGACTGATGGTTGTAGTCACAGCACAGTGATCCGTAAAGGAAGCTGGGATGACTTCTACATTAAAAATGCAATCGCACAGGCAGTCTGATAAGAAAAACCTAACTAACCGGCTACTAGAAGTGGCACTAAACTGAGTAAATTTAACTAACGCCGGGTATTTATACATCCAGACGTGTTTCAGGCGTAAGGAGCGGAGCAATTCACGTAATTCAAGAGAGATATTAAAATTTGGAGGTTAATCTGCAGGACGCAACACACAGCTAAAATCACCACCCAACATAATACTCGGAGGACTGTTACGCAACAGATAAACAACATCCTCTTGATAAAAATGCGAACGATCCACTGCACGACCAGTGCCAGAAGGAGCATATAAAAGAACCAAGGTAAGATTAAAAAGTTGACAACCTCTGCCCCTGCCAGAATCCAATATTTACACCTTACCTATAGGTATGCCTTCGCGAAAGAATAAGGTGGGTGCTACATTAAAGATCACACGGAAACCAGGCAAGGAAAAATGCCTGAATAACACCTCCTGTAAGAGGACTATGTCCGCACATGAATCATACATGAACTGACACAGCGAAGCCAGTTGCAATTCTGATTCCACACGACTAACATTTAAGGAAAGGAACGTGTAGGCTTGGCTCATCGACAACAGCTATACAGGGATGTGCGGAACTTCCGAGCAGAATTAGGTAGACAGCTGAGAGTCGAAGTCCACTGCGGAATCCACAGAGGAATCAGACTTCGGGGGATCAGAACCCCCCTCATCGCAACCTTTTTTCTAAGATTTATTACATGCTACCGCACTGTCAGGTTGTATACCCTGTTCCTGTCGGATACGTGGCATGGCGGCTTCTGCGTATAGAGATGTGGGAGGGGTTATAGTGACAGCTTCCTACCCCTCAGAACTAGGGTCGTGTACTGCAGTTCGCTGGTAATTGTAATGCGCACTACACAAATCTAGCACTTGGGCTCTCACAGCGCTCATCGCAGGTTGGAGCCGCAAGCGGCCGCTACTAATTACAATACGTCCCGTGTGGAAATCTTACAGTCGTGGTGCCTTTGCGTTCCAAGCGGCGACTTGTGTCACTGTATTGCATCAAAGGTACGAGTTTACAGTTAACTTGACATGTAACATGGTGAAGCAGTATTGCATTTCTTGTTAAGGTTGATCATGAATGAAATTTGGTCTCATTTAGATGACGCCTTAATCAAAAATTCACATTTAGATTTTATTTATACAAAGAAAATATTTCATATTTCATACTGATATTACTCGTAAGCACTCATTCACTATCATCGCGCAAGCGGCTCATTACTAAAACATTTCTGCTCCTGTTGTACAGGTTGAGTCCAAAAGAAAGTACAGATTTCAGTTGGTTATTAGAGACAAACAGTGAAAGTTGGAAACATATTGTGCCTGTCTCTGGACAGAGGAAAGTTCAAAGATTTATGTGCGCAAAGACACTACACTGAGATGGCGGAAGTCATGGCGTACTTCCTAATATCGTGTGAGACCTCCTTTCGCTTGACGTAGTGCAGCACTTCAACATGACATGGACTTGACAAGTCGTTGGACGTTACCTGCAGAAATACTGAACCTTGCTGTCTCTACAGCCGTCCACAATTGCGAAAGTGTCGCCGGTGCAGGATTTTGTGGACTAGCTGATCTCTCGATTGCGTCCGATAAATGTTCGATGGGACTCTGTCGGGCGATCTGGGTGGCCAAATCATTCGCTCGAACTGTCCAGAATGTTCTTCAAACCAATAGCAAACAATTATGGCCCGGTGACATGGCGCACTGTCATCGGAAAAAGTTTTACTGTTGTTTGGGAACATGAAGTCCATGAATGGCTGTAGGTGGTGTCTGAGTAGCCGAGGACAACCATTTTCAGTCAATCATCGTTTGAGTTGGACCAGAGGACCCAGTCCATTGCATGCAAACAAAGCCTACACCGTTATGGAGCCGCCACCAGCTTGTTGACGACTTGGGTCCGCGGCTTTTGGGGTCTGTGCCACACTCGAACTCTACCATCAGCTCTTATCTACTGAAATTACGAGGCCGGCCGCTGTGGTCAAGTGGTTCAAGGCGCTTCAATCCAGAACCACGCTGCTGCTACGGTCGCAGGTTCGAATCCTGCCTCGGGCATGGATGTGTGTGATGTCCTTATGTTAGTTAGGTTTAAGTAGTTCTAAGTTATAGGGCACAGATGACCTCAGAAGTTAAGTCCCATAGTGCTCAGAGCCATTTGAACCATTAACGCCAAATTTCTGAGCATTGCCCTCATGGATACGTCCGCCCTACGTCCCACATTGATTTATGGGGTTATTTCAATCAGTGTTGCTTGTCTGTCGGCACTGACATCTATCCGCGCGGTCTCAGGGGTATTGCCACGGTTCGGGCGGCTCCCCCCTTCGGAGGTCGACACCTCCCTCGGGCATGGGTGTGTGTGTTTTCGGTAGTGTAAGCTTAGGGACCAATGACCTAAGCAGTTTGGTCCCATAAGAACTTGCCACAAATTTACAAACTTTTTATCAGTCGTTAAGTGAGAGCTTTCGGCCATTGCCTTGTCCGTGGTGAGATGTTATGCCTGTAATTTCGTATTCTCGGCACACTCTTGGCTCTATGGATTTGCGAAATAGAATGTCCAATGCGTCTAGCTCCAACCACCATTCCATGTTCAGAGTCTGTGAATTAACGTCTTACGGCCATAGTCACGGTGGAAACCTTTTCACATGAATCACCTGAGTGTAAATGATAGCTTCGCCAATGCACTGCCCTTTTATGTCTTGATACTACTGCCATTCGTACAGGTGGATATCGCTTTCGCTGATTTTTTTTGTCACCTCGATGTATACCATACACTCAACAAGAGCATCATACGCTACTCGAAAATCTTCAAAACAACTGTCCATTTTGCTCCAAACACGAATCAGCAGGTCCTTGTTTATTGAACTGATAGCTTCAGTTTCTCAGATCCTGAAGAGTAGCTGCCATAGGTCGGACGAAGACCTTGTCTTTTATGAACCACATCTGAAAAAAAGTGTGGGGCATGGTGAACTGGGAGACCAAAAACAATGAATAAGATCTTGTTGTTCATCTCCGCCAATCCAATGCTGTGGAATGGTGTTGTTATAATGACGCCGCACCTCAAGGTGAGAATGTGGCGGGGCACTGTCACGCAAAATATTAAAAGCATTGGATATGATAATGCGTGTGGCTGTGTTGGAAACCGACCTACGGGGAGCCCGCACGTCTGGTGCAAGTCTTTTTAGTTGACGCCATTTCGGTGACTTGGATGTCGATGAGGGTGAAATAATGATGAAGACAAAGCGACACCCAGTCTCCGAGATGATAAAATCTCCCATCCAGCCGGGAATCGAGCCCGGGTCGCTCACATGGCACTCTGCGCTGTGCAGATACCTGCTAGAAATCATCGAAACCTTCGGGCAGTGAGGAAGAAACAAGTTTTGAGCATGGCCGGGAGATGACATTCCTGTCACAGTTCCCTCCGGAAGAAAGGAAAGTCCAAAACGGCACAAAACACATTCAGCTCCCGCGAGTCTTTGTCATGTTCGACGACGACGCTAGAAGTTTGTCAGCCTCAAATTCTTATATTATGGTGGTTTACTTTAGCCGAGAGATGACACATCGATTCGTCCGAAAAGAGGATGGTTCAGAGAAAGTGTCTCCAGCCATATCTTGGAGAACTAAAATGAAAAATTCATATCTTCTATAAGATGCGTTCAAAAAGAAACGAGCCGGAGGCATAATAACACAAACCAGTACCTGTATGTTATAAGTATTGACCCCGGCTGTTGAGACACTTGTCCCACTGTGACACAAGGCGTTGAATGGTTGTCTCATAAAATTCCCGGGGCTACGATGTGAACCATCTCCGCACGTACAGCTGGAAGTCGTCGTCCACGCGAGTGCAGGAAAGGTTATGCTGACGTCCTTCTTTGACCAAGATGGTCCCTTCTGATTCACTTCCTGCAGCACGGGACAACAGCGAATGTCCAGCGTTACTCGAAAAACCTTGACCACCCTTCAACAAGTAATCATATCAAAACGACCAGACAATCTCACCCGTGGGGTCGTTCTGCTCCACGACAACGCAAAGACTCATACGGCCAACACAGTTGAGGCACTCCTGCAGAAATTCAAGTGGGAGGTTCTTGTCCAACCTCCGTACAGCCCGGACCCGTCTCCCTGTGAGTAAACCAGTTTGGTCCCCTTAAAAAGGCTCTGAGGGGCAAACGATTCGCCACGGATGGCGACGTCCAGCTGTACGTGCTGAACTGGTTCACATCGCAACCCCGGGAGTTTTGTGAGACAGCCATTCACCGCCTTGTGTCACAGTGGGACAAGTGTCTCAACAGCTAGGGTCAATATTTGTAGCACATAGGCACCCGTGGTCTAGGGGTAGAGTCTTTGATTCATAATCAAAACGTCTTCGATCCCCGCCACTGCATAAATTTTGATAAATAACCAGCATTGGCGGCCGAAGACTTTCGGCATAAGAAGTCAGCCTCATTCTGCCAACGGCCTTGTCAAAGAGGGCGGAGGAGCGGATAGAGGTTCAGGGCACTCTCTTGTCCTAGGAGTGGGAAATTGCCCCTAAAGGCGGAAGAATCAGCAATGATCAACGATATGAGGATGCAGAAGGCAATGGAAACCAATGCATTAAAGACACGTAACGTGTATCCACAGGACATGTGGCCTGTAATTGAAAAAGTGTCATGATGATCTCTCCATTCACAAAAGATTCCGGAATAGTCCCCCATTCGGATCTCCGGGAGGGGACTGGCAAGAGGGAGGTTACCATGAGAAAAAGATTGAATAATGAACGAATGGATAACGTTCTACGAGTCGGGGCGTGGAATGTCAGAAGCTTGAACGTGGTAGGGAAACTAGAAAATCGGAAAAAGGAAATGCAAAGGCTCAATCTAGATATAGTAGGGGTCAGTGAAGTGAAGTGGAAGGAAGACAAGGATTTCTGGTCAGATGAGTATCGGGTAATATCAACAGCAGCAGAAAATGGTATAACAGGTGTAGGATTCGTTATGAATAGGAAGGTAGGGCAGAGGGTGTGTTACTGTGAACAGTTCAGTGACCGGGTTGTTCTAATCAGAATCGACAGCAGACCAACACCGACAACGATAGTTCAGGTATACATGCCGACGTCGCAAGTTGAAGATGAACAGATAGAGAAAGTGTATGAGGATATTGAAAGGGTAATGCAGTATGTAAAGGGGGACGAAAATCTAATAGTCATGGGCGACTGGAATGCAGTTGTAGGGGAAGGAGTAGAAGAAAAGGTTACAGGAGAATATGGGCTTGGGACAAGGAATGAAAGAGGAGAAAGGCTAATTGAGTTCTGTAACAAGTTTCAGCTAGTAATAGCGAATACCCTGTTCAAGAATCACAAGAGGAGGAGGTATACTTGGAAAAGGCTGGGAGATACGGGAAGATTTCAATTAGATTACATCATGGTCAGACAGAGATTCCGAAATCAGATACTGGATTGTAAGGCGTACCCAGGAGCAGATATAGACTCAGATCACAATATAGTAGTGATGAAGAGTAGGCTGAAGTTCAAGACATCAGTCAGGAAGAATCAATACACAAAGAAGTGGGATACGGAAGTACTAAGGAATGACGAGATACGTTTGAAGTTCTCCAACGCTATAGATACAGCAATAAGGAATAGCGCAGTAGGCAGTACAGTTGAAGAGGGATGGACATCTCTAAAAAGGGCCATCACAGAAGTTGGGAAGGAAAACATAGGTACAAAGAAGGTAGCTGCGAAGAAACCATGGGTAACAGAAGAAATACTTCAGTTGATTGATGAAAGGAGGAAGTACAAACATGTTCCGGGAAAATCGGGAATACAGAAGTACAAGTCGCTAAGGAATGAAATAAATAGGAAGTGCAGGGAAGCTAAGACGAAATGGCTGCAGGAAAAATGTGAAGACATCGAAAAAGATATGATTGTCGGAAGGACAGACTCAGCATACAGGAAAGTCAAAACAACCTTTGGTGACATTAAAAGCAACGGTGGTAACATTAAGAGTGCAACGGGAATTCCACTGTTAAATGCAGAGGAGAGAGCAGATAGGTGGAAAGAATACATTGAAAGCCTCTATGAGGGTGAAGATTTCTCTGATGTGATAGAAGAAGAAACAGGAGTCGATTTAGAAGAGATAGGGGATCCAGTATTAGAATCGGAATTTAAAAGAGCTTTGGAGGACTTACGGTCAAATAAGGGATAGATAACATTCCATCAGAATTTCTAAAATCATTGGGGGAAGTGGCAACAAAACGACTATTCACGTTGGTGTGTAGAATATATGAGTCTGGCGACATACCATCTGACTTTCGGAAAAGCATCATCCACACAATTCCGAAGACGGCAAGAGCTGACAAGTGCGAGAATTATCGCACAATCAGCTTAGCAGCTCATGCATCGAAGCTGCTTACAAGAATAATATACAGAAGAATGGAAAAGAAAATTGAGAACGCGCTAAGTGACGATCAGTTTGGCTTTAGGAAAAGTAAAGGCACGAGAGAGGCAATTCTGACATTACGGCTAATAATGGAAGCAAGGCTAAAGAAAAATCAAGACACTTTCATAGGATTTGTCGACCTGGAAAAAGCATTCGACAATATAAAATGGTGCAAGCTGTTCGAGATTCTGAAAAAAGTAGGGGTAAGCTATAGGGAGAGACGGGTCATATGCAATATGTACAACAACCAAGAGGGAATAATAAGAGTGGACGATCAGGGACGAAGTGCTCGTATTAAGAAGGGTGTAAGACAAGGCTGTAGCCTTTCGCCCCTACTCTTCAATCTGTACATCGAGGAAGCAATGATGGAAATAAAAGAAAGGTTCAGGAGTGGAATTAAAATCGGAGAAAGACGAAGGTAATGAGAAGTAGTAGAAATGAGAACAGCGAGAAACTTAACATCAGGATTGATGGTCACGAAGTCAATGAAGTTAAGGAATTCTGCTACCTAGGCAGTAAAATAACCAATGACGGACGGAGCAAGGAGGACATCAAAAGCAGACTCACTATGGCAAAAGAGGCATTTCTGGCCAAGAGAAGTCTACTAATATCAAATACCGGCCTTAATTTGAGGAAGAAATTTCTGAGGATGTACGTCTGGAGTACAGCATTGTATGGTAGTGAAACATGGACTGTGGGAAAACCGGAACAGAAGAGAATCCAAGCATTTGAGATGTGGTGCTATAGACGAATGTTGAAAATTAGGTGGACTGATAAGGTAAGGAATGAGGAGGTTCTACGCAGAATTGGAGAGGAAAGGAATACGTGGAAAACACTGGTAAGGAGAAGGAACAGGATGATAGGACATCTGCTAAGACATGAGGGAATGACTTCCATGGTACTAGAGGGAGCTGTAGAGGGCAAAAACTGTAGAGGAAGACAGAGATTTGAATACGTCAAGCAAATAATTGAGGACGTAGGTTGCAAGTGCTATTCTGAGATGAAGAGGTTAGCACAGGAAAGGAATTCGTGGCGGGCCGCATCAAACCAGTCAGTAGACTGATGACCAAAAATCACAGGACGCAATTCCTGAAGTGTCTTTGTCGTTCGTGCGGGGTCGCTTTTGCCTTGCCCTCAGTGAGCTGCCCTGCTGTCACACTGATGCAGGCAAATTTTAAATAATGAACCACCTCATCTTTACCTTTCGCTCGGCATACACTGGTGTCCAAAATTAAAGGAACAAACCACTATTTCCCCACCGAGCGGGGTGGCGCAGTGGTTAGACACTGGACTCGCATTCGGGAGGACGACGGTTCAATACCGCGTCCGGCCATCCTGATTTAGGTTTTCCGTGATTTCCCTAAATCACTCCAGGCAAATGCCGGGATGGTTCAAATGAAAGGGCACGGCCGACTTCCTTCCCCATCCTTCCCTAATCCGATGAGACCGATGGCCTCGCTGTCTGGTCTCCTTCCCCAAATAACCTAGCCGGCCGCGGTGGTCTAGCGGTTCTGGCGCTGCAGTCCGGAACCGCGGGACTGCTAAGGTCGCAGGTTCGAATCCTGCCTCGGGCATGGGTGTGTGTGATGTCCTTAGGTTAGTTAGGTTTAAGTAGTTCTAAGTTCTAGGGGACTTATGACCTAAGATGTTGAGTCCCATAGTGCTCAGAGCCATTTGAACCATTTGAACCCAAATAACCCAACCCAACCCACTATTTCCCCGTCCTGTGTCTAATTCACGATATAAGCATACAAACTGTCAAAAGATGTCCGTACGATTGTGTTCTCCACAGAAGGTGGCATTTAGGTCAACGGAAAATCACGTCAACGATGACGTCAATGCACCTATCAAATGGACTATTGTTTGCCGGGTAGTTCCACACCCACACTCGCTGTGTACACACACACAAACAGTGCAGTATGGCATAGAGAAAGCGCCTACCAGACTCTCTGAGGTGGAGGACCTTAGGAGGAATGTGGCAAACCCATGTGGTCCGATGGCTTAACTGAATCATTCTATTCTTTCTCGGATGTGGCTACAGTAACTGTATCACGAAGACAAGGGTAGGGCGACCACGTGTGACATCATAAAGAGGGCACCGTTATTTGCCTGCAAGGTCACAACGGTACCGCATCAGAACTGCGCAGCAACTGGCATCCGACTTGCCGCGTGGAGTGGCGCCATGTCACTGATTGAGCGGTCTCTGCCGCCGGAGGTTCGAGTCCTCCCTCGGGCATGGGCGTGTGTGTTGTTCTTAGCATAAGTTAGTGTGTGAGCCTAGGGACCGACGACCTTATCAGTTTTGTCCCTTAGGAATTCACACACATTTGAACATTTTTGAGCATCCGACCTCGCTGCCTCCACTTAACCTGTTGTATCGAGGTAAACGCTGTAGAAAGGGTTCGACAGAGTGATCTTTGATGTCGAAAATCTGCTGTATGTGTGCCTCTGCCGCATCTTCACAGTAGGGAACGTCTGCAGTGGAGTCATCAACATGCCATCTGGGCAGTCGAGGGAGCCCATGGTCTCTTCACAGATGATTTGGTCTGGAGAGTGATTCTCGATGGATTCGCATCAGAGGGGAATGTGGAACACGATTTCCAGGCCCGAAGTATGTGGAAAGAGACCGAAATTGAGGAGAATCGCTAACGGTGTCGGTAGGGATTACGTTGATCACTCAAACACCTCTTTGTGAAATTGTACAGGTAAATCGACAAGGTTTAACTGCTGTCGGATATTGTGATGAGGTCTTAAGACCTTATGCACGGTTGTTGCGAGGTGTTGTGAGCTCAGACTCCGTATTAATGGACGATAATTCCCGACCACATAGAGCACGAGTGGCTGATGTTTTCTTGGAAACGGAAGATACTGCACGCGTAGCGTGGCCTACTCGCTCTCCCCTTTTGAATCCTACAGAGCATTTGTGGGATGCACTAGGGAGACAGGTTGCATCACGTCAGCATCCACCAACCATTTTCCAAGACTTGCGAGCAGCTCCGCAAGCAGAATAGGCGGTTTGCCTCAACATGGCACTGTTGACGTTGTTCACAGCATGCTCCGTCGTTGTCAGGCCTTTATTGCAGTCAGAGGTGGTCACATTTTCAACATATGTAAATGATCTAGTAGAAAGCGTCGGATGCTCTTGAAGGCTATTCGCGGTTGATGCAGTTGTCTATACCGAAGTAGCAGCGCCAGAAGATAGTAATAATTTGCGGAACGACCTGCAGAGAATTGATGAATGGTGCAGGCTCTGGCCCTGAACGTAAATAAATGTAACATATTGTGCATACATAGGAATTGAAATCCATTAGTGTACAGCTACACTATCGATGACAAACAGCCCGAGACGGCGTCTGCCGTAAAATATCTAGGCGTAACTATCCAGAGCGACCTTAAGTGGAATGACCACATAAAACAGATAGTGCGAAAAGCAGACGCCAGGCTCTGATTCGTCGGAAGAAACTCAAGGAAATGTAAATCATCCACGAAAGAAGTCGCCTATAAGGCGCTTGTTCGCCAGATTCTTGAGTATTGTTCATCTATATGGGATCACTATCATGCAGGACTGATAGAAAAATAGAGAGGATCCTACGGAGAGCTTCGAGTTTCGTCACTGGAACGTTTAGTTGGCGAGAGAGCGTTCCGGAGATGCTAAACAAACTACAGTGGCTGGCGCTACAAGAGAGGCGTTGTGCATCACGGAGAGATTTACTATAGAAATTTCGGGGCACCACTTCGTAGGAGGAGTCGGACAACATATTACTTCCCCTCCCACATCCATCCCGCCTGTTGACCACAGGGAGGAAATTCGAGAAAGAGCCAATACAGTTACCATCAATCATTCTTTCCATGGACTATTCGCGAGTGGAACAGGGTTGGAGCGATCAGATAGTGGTACCGAAAGTACCCTTCGCCACAGACTATTAGGTGTCTTGCGGAGTATGATGTAAATATAGATGTAAATGTAAACAGTTGGCTCAAATGGCTCTGAGCACTATGGGACTTAACATCTATGGTCATCAGTCCCCTAGAACTTAGAACTACTTAAACCTAACTAACCTAAGGACATCACACAACACCCAGTCATCACGAGGCAGAGAAAATCCCTGACCCCGCCGGGAATCGAACCCAGGAACCCGGGCGTGGGAAGCGAGAACGCTACCGCACGACCACGAGCTGCGGACTGTAAACAGTTGTCGGAATGTGTGTGTGCAGATCTGTTAAGTTTTAATTCTTTACATTGTTTCTGCTCTGCTATTAACTGTTTATATTGTTTTGTAGCGAAATAAACGCCACCTTGCAAAATTTCTGTTTGTTGCTTTAATTTTGGGCACCAGGGTAGTATTGACGATGCTCTCTGAAAAGTAAATTCTGACTAGGAGCGATGGGAATGCCTATGGTCTTTTAACGGTGTTGTGTTTTAACAAACAATGATTTTACCAGCTATAGGCGGAGTTCTTGCCAACATCAAGCTTTCGTATAATTTTGTAACTTCTACGTTTACAACAGACCACAATTACAAAAGGTGTTCGAAATTTGCACCGTTTGCTCGAACGCAAGTTTTGCATTGCTCAGTCCTCCCTTCACGCCCAATACCAATCGTCTCACGTGCGGCGAGGTACGTCATCTAGTGACGCCACATTTTCAACGTTTCTCATCCATTTTAGGGACATTGTCCGACATTTTCGAGCCACGTGTATTAAATTAAATTACTTGTCTCACCCTCGTCTCCGCCGCTTCTGGGAGTTTTAAGCGCTCATAAGAATAAACCTGGATAAAAAATTTTGCTGTTTACCAATAAAATTTGCGGAACATTAGTAATTTGAGGTGAATAGCTCGTCTTTAAACTGATCTTCCTGGAAAAAATGTATTACCGTGCCTGCTCCCGTTTCTTTTCTCTTTCGTTCTTGTTTACAAAAGAATGTAAACAGCTTACCTCTTTAGGCGCTCCAGGAAATAAACAAGCGGCGAGGGTGGCAGGGGGCGTGGACTTGTTAATTCACTTAGTGCGCGGGCCGCAGCGGAGCGCGTAAACAGGCAGTCGTTGCGCAACGGGTGTGCTGTCGCCCGGGATAGAGGGCGGCGGGTGGCGGAGGGGGTGTGGTGTGGTATGGTGCGGCGGCGCTTCCGGGGCGGAACGGCGCGCCTTTTCTGCACTTGACGCCGCGTCCCGGCGTCCTGGGCCTGGCGGAACCCACGCACTGACAAAGCCGGCGTCGTCGCAGTTTTGAGCGAGCGCGGGCGGGACGGCAGCGGCTCTTTCTGCCCGCGACAGGACGTCCGACGCGAGAGCTCACCGCACCGTCATTATCAGACGTGGGGCAGCGAGCAGTGGGTTGCGCGGGGTTTATCTGGGTTTAGTGACGCCAGCTGGAGGAGCCTTTGATGTGGCCCGCTCCCTGAGCCGCCCGGTCCGCGGACGTTCGTTCCGAAATGTGGTGGGCGGAGACTGCCCTGCGAGGGCGTTGCTTCCCCACGATAACACCCTCGCAGTCAGTCGTTTCAGTGTGGTGGGCTGTGGCTTTCAGATCATTCTGTAAGCGATGCCTCACATGATTTCTTTCTAATAACTACTTCGTTATGAGGGCGGTTTGATAAGTCTGGTAAATTTCCGTGAAAGAATGGAATATTTTTTGTTGCGCCTTCATGGTTTGTAAGCTTGATTATTACCTGGTTCGTATAAACCATTTCAACAATGTAGAACATATAGTTCATTGTTGACAGCCGTCTGAATTGGCCAGTGTGTCGACTGCGACTGAAAGAAGAAAAAAATAAAAATAAAAATAAAAAACGTAGCTGGTATCAAACATTTTCATTTGAAGGTTTGGACTGACGCACAGATAGAAACAGAACTTAATAAAATTCACGCGGACTCTATAATTGAGGACCATTTACTTTTGGATTAATGAGTTTAACATGGCCGCACAATCACTGAAAGTGAAGAGCGCTGCGACCGTCCAGTTGAGGTCATCACAAAGGAAACCATTAACAAAATCCATGATACGGTAATGCAAGCTCGCCGAATAAAATTGACGTACGGGGTGGACTGTTGCATGGGGGCTTAATTAAAAAGAAAAGGACTAATATTAATGAATAAATGCAATAATTTTAGTAGCTGTGTGACCGGTTACGAAGTCTCGTAACCGGTTGACCCTGACTAGTATTAGCACGCAATCTGAGTGCATAAAATAAAAATAAAGAATGATAAGGAATTTCCATTAACACAATTGATTAATTAAGTCCCCTGCAACTATAAAAGCTACGAAACAACAAAGCACAAGTGTCACTGTTCTGTGTGTGGTAGTGTGACTCAACATAGATGCATCTGGCTCGGTTCTTTCTCAATACGACAAAATACTTTAAACACCATTTACAATGAACCAATTGAAAAACCATAAATACTATAATTGCACATAGAAACCAGATTTACAAGTCTAATAAATGAACACGAGGCAGATGCTTTATTGACTGTGCCTGTGAGCAAGAGGGATTGTCATTAAAGAAAACTGTAATACCTTTTTACCTCATTACATATTGACGAAAATATTCCATTACACCAGCATCATAAATCAAAAGCCCACCTCCTTTCTCAAATATATTCTGACAATTGGAACTTCTTCCATCTATACATTACACCAACCGAACAGCGTCTACTCTCTCGCCAACAGAAGAACAACGACATCCTCTGAACTACTACTGCCGAGTGGAGGCGGCGGAATAACAACCTTTGGCGCAATCTCTGGCGCTGTGACTCAGTGTAGCCACCTTTCACTGCTCACACTTGACCAAAAGCGCATCCGGCGCCACATTAAAATACCGGATGGTTTTAATTAAATTTTCCTATTTACCACGTTATAGCACGGAAACTAATTACCGTACGAGTACCAAACTTGGTAGCATTAATGTCTAGAGTATGCGGTGAATATTTCCACGTGTCACAGCGCGGCCGTCCAGTTTCAACTATACGATACTGCAGTGCCTGTGTTATGCATGCAAGTCCAAAGCAACAGGCACTGGGGCGAATACAGCCTTTATGAAATACAGTAATTGCATTCGCAATTGCGAATAATGACAACCATCAGCTGTAGAATGGAGTTCCAACCGTGGCCACCAGGTACCGTGATCAGTCATCGTGATTCATAGCCTCACACACCTTACCAGCTGCACTGCACTTATTGTCAACATGAGCTTGGACAAAAGGAGCATGGCATTATTGGTGAAGCTGTATTACCAAAACACTAGTAATGATGCAACTGCACTTCGAGAATATCGTCGACTGAAAGGATTGCAGAAGGGTCCTCTTTCTCCACTTGCTGTGCGTAGCATGATGAAGAAGTTCGAATTAACTGGGGAACTGGGCGTCGCTCCGGGAAGAGTTTGACGACCGGTTGCACCAAAGGTAGTTGATGAAATCGCTGTTGCTGCGGCAGACAATGCTGCGCGCAATTCCCGATCACCAGACAGTGCGCGTGCTGTGTCACGACAGTTGAACATCCAGTGATCCACTGTGCGGAAGGTGCTTCGAACTATTGTCAAACGGTATCCGTTGAAGATCAGTGACAAACACTTCGCTTTCTATTTTCTCGCGAGGATTGAAGTTGCCGAGGACTGGCCCTGGACCATCCTATGGACAGACGTACCTCATTTTTCTCTGACGGGTGAGGTGAACGCACGGAATTGCCGAGTGTGGGGATCTTCACCTCCAGTCACTGTACATGAAGCTCCTCGGTATGAAGAACGTGTCTCCGTATGGTGTGGCTTCATGGTTACGTTCATCATTGGCCCATTCTTTCTTGAACAGGTTGGCGCTCAAGGACCAAAGACCTGCTGTGTGACTGGCCAGGGCTACTGCGATATGCTTCGCCAGCACGTCATACCCGCCCTACAGGAGAGAGACGCATTGAACTCAACAGTTTTCATGCAAGATGGGACCCCACCGCACACTGCTCGTGAAGTTCACCTGCTTCTCCGAAACACATTTGCAAACGACCAAATTACCACCCGGCACGATCACCTGATGTCACTCCCTGTGATTTCCGGTTCTTGGACTACATGAAGGACCGGGTTTACCAGGGTAACATTCACACATACGCTGATCTGAAGCGCAGCATATCAAGAGAGGTAGCCGCATAACTACGTGAGCCCTGGCGCCATTGAGTTAGTAGACTGTTCCGTCTGGCGCCACTGGCTCAGGTGTAGTATCGACTTCCCTCTTGCGGCCCCATTGCCAATAGCTATCTTTTTTTTTTTTTCCTTTATTGAATTTCAATTCCCCCCGAAGGGGGCGGGCTGGCAGCAGCCAATAACTATCAGGAAGAGTTGGTATATATATGGGTTTCACTGGCCCGAGAAGGAGGCACGAAGTTGGGGGATTGGTGGTAGCATCGCGACAAGAGATGGTTACGAGATCCGAGCGGCCGAAGCCGCGAGCTACGCAAGGTGGGACTGCGCAGAGCGAAGATATCGGAGTACTTCATCGGGATGAGCGTCGACTACAAGCAGCAGGTCGACATCCTGCCGGTTGGTTGGCAACATTGCTGTCGGACGACGGCTAGTGGCCTGGCTGCCCTATTTAGCTTCATCGGCACCACTCAGTAACCGCTGCGACGCACGGTGGATCCATGGAACTGCTTCCTGATAAAGGGGAGTAACATTCTGTAATCCACGTGGTGATTTGTTTCATTGTCTATCTGACCTCCTTATTATTTTCTGGTTTGTCCCCGATCCGCAGAGTTTTACTCGGTCGACTCTTTTTTCGTAAATATAGGCAGCAGTATTGTACTAAGACACTAGTTGTCGTTTGAAAATTTGTCCCGCAATTATATTGCCTTTCCTTTCTGGTTTGTACCCGATAATTAATGTTGTAATTAATCAGCTCTTGGTCGTAAATACCGCCGGAACAGTTGTACTAAATCACAGGTTGCCGTTTAACAAAGTAGGAACCTTGTGGTTAGATTTACCTGTTAACCGATTCAATTCTTTGATTGTAAATGCATTTCTCAGTCATTAGTTATAATCTGAACAAGCTGTTGTAATAAGCTGTTCGTTTCAGTGTTTGAAAGACCGGCTCATTATTGGGGTATTTTAGCTGGATCTTGTGGTTCCGCCGAGTGAGTTCTCTTGTAATAAGTGTTCACAAGTAATGTTTTAAGACGTTCCTTCAGAGCGGTGTTAATAAGTGCCAATCAGGTTAACTTGGGAAATGTTAACAGCCAACTGTCACCGGGGCTTTAGTCAAATAAAATTGTCAGAATGGACGGGTTGCGATCCAATCGCACCTTGGTTGCCGATTGAAATTAAGAGGTTGGTTGCTTTGAAGTAAGCCTTATCATTGTCATATTGTTTGCTAATCTGTTTAACTTTTAAGCACCCAGAACGTTTCGACACACAGCTTTCACATTAAAAGTCATTAAATCACTCTTGTCATCAATGGTGCGTATATGGTTCTCATGTGTTGCAGAAGGGCATTTAATAAAACATACTGTGTCCAGGGTGGTAGTAAACACCGCTGTTTCACTCGATGACGTGCGGGCTGCACGTCCGGCCGTCTTGTTAGCATTGTCATATTGTTTGCTGTTTTGCAATACAGCACTTCAGATTTCTTTTGCAAAGATTAAAAGCTTATTCAACTTACAGTTTAAGGTCAAAAGAATTTATCAAATTTGCTCATTTTTTAAAAATGTTTCGATTATCTGCAACACACTGTTTATACAGGGTGATTCAAAAAGAAAACCACAACTTTAGGAATTTAAAACTCTGCAACGACAAAAGGCAGAGCTAAGCACGATCTGTCGGCGAATTAAGGGAAATATAAAGTTTCATTTAGTTGTACATTTGTTCCCTTGAGGCGCTGCTGACTAGGCGTCAGCGTCAGTTGATGCTAAGATGGCGACCGCTCAACAGATTGTGTTTAGTGATGAAGCAACTTTCCACACTAACGGGAAAGTCAACCGTCACAATGTCTGTATATGGGGCACTGAGAATCCGCGGGAAACAACTCAGTATGAACGTGACTCGCCTAAGGTGAACGTTTTCTGTGCCATTTCAGCCAATAAAGTTTTTGGTCCCTTTTTCTTTGAAGGTGCTACTGTATCTGGACTACAGTATCTGGAGATGTTAGAGAATTGGCTGTTCCCTCAGCTCGAACAAGAAGCACAACAATTCATAGTTCAGCAGGATGGAGCGCCACCACATTGACACTTATCTGTCCGTAACTACCTGAACGTCAACTACCCGAGGCGATGGATCGGCCGCCAGGCAGCCCGTGACAGAGCACTTCATCACTGGCCTCCAAGAAGCCCTGATCTTACCCCCTGCGATTTTTTCTTATGGGGGTATGTTAAGGATATGGTGTTTCGGCCACCTCTCCCAGCCACCATTGATGATTTGAAACGAGAAATAACAGCAGCTATCCAAACTGTTACGCCTGATATGCTACAGAGAGTGTGGAACGAGTTGGAGTATCGGGTTGATATTGCTCGAGTGTCTGGAGGAGGCCATATTGAACATCTCTGAACTTGTTTTTGAGTGAAAAAAAACTTTTTAAATACTCTTTGTAATGATGTATAACAGAAGGTTATATTATGTTTCTTTCATTAAATACACATTTTTAAAGTTGTGGTATTCTTTTTGAATCACCCTGTATATTGTTAAATAAACAGATTGTGGAAATGAAAGTTATATTGGTGGGTCCTCCCTTCCACGTTTTCCTTAATTCAAGTACGTACTACGTATCACTACGGACATGCTTCGTTCTGCTGTGCAGAATGCAATCCTGCGCTGAATGCAATCCTGCGCTTTCAGACTCTTCTGGACATTCATGGGCGCCATACTGAGCCCCTTTTGTAGCACTAATGGTACCGGTATGTAATGGCATGATCTACCGTAGAAGCACATTAAAAGTGTTTCAATTGAACTGATTTTGCATTATTTCTCTTCCCCACCTCCTTGACACTAATACTGCCAAGTTTGGTACTCGTACGGTAATTATTTTCCGTGTTATAATCTGTGAAATAGGAAAAGTTTAATTATAACCACCCAGTACAATGTCCGACGATGTTTAATCGCAAAACTCAAGACTTTTAGCGCCGATTTGTGACTGTTGACGAAACCTGGGTGCATCATTGCACGCTAGAGTCAAAACAGAACTCAAAACAATGAACAAAGGCTGGTGATAGAGCACCGAAAAGGGCAAACACAATTTTGCCACTGGTAAGGTGACACCACTTTTTTTTGGGGGGGGGGGCATTCCCAAACAATAATCCTCGTAGATTACTTGAAAGTAGGCACCACCAACCTTCACTGTACTCTGTCATGCTTCATTGTTGGTTCGTTTGAAAGTTTCGTTGGGCGACAAAAGACCAAGGTTGGCACGCAAAAAAGGGCTGTTTCTCCAGGATAATGAACCATTCAACGCAGCGAGAAAACTGATGAAAGTGCACGAAGTGGGCTGTGACTTGGTTCCTCGTCCACCCCATTCACTTGACATAGCCTCAGATGACTTTTTCCTGTTGTCTAATTTGCAACTTTGAGTTTCTTGGAAGACATGTTCATGAAATGAAGAAGTGATAGTTGCAGTCAACGAGTATTTAACAGGGTTTGGCACAACCTATTTTTCTGATGGGATGAAGCAGCTGAAGGCTCGCTGAACCAAGAGTCTATCCCTCCAAGGATCCATGTCAAGAAGGTAGGTGAGTTGTTTGTGAAACAAACATTTTTTTGTTCTGTTTCTGTCAGGCATCAAACCTCTCTCGTATCATCAAACCCCTCTGGTATTACGGTTCAACGTCACATCGACAACGAAATCGTCGGAGTCACAGATATGAATTGGAAAAGTTTGGGAGAGTTAGTGGTAAAATAGGAAATGATTCTGAGCATTTTATTGTTGGAATACAAAAATGTCTGCTACATAGGAAGTGCAATAGACTGTGATGTCTCACGGTTAATTATAAGTACAGTATCGTGCGGGGCATTGACAAATTTTTATGGATTCCCTGGAGGTATAGCGCGGAAGAGTTGAACCTAACTGTGGCCAGTTTCGCTTGACGTATTTAGTTCTAGGTAGTATGCACTCTCCACTAAGTAAAGTATTTATTTATCATCCACACAAGAAGGGTCTGCTGTGATGGAGATTTTCCTCCTCTATAAATTAATTCAGAGTCTTTTCGCTCAAGGACCATGAATTTATCATATAATCTATACCTAACTGACTTTTTAATACATATCAACACGAATTATAAATTTTAGCGTAAATATATGAGGTGCGTTCAAGAAGTAATGCAACAAGTTTTTTCTCTGCCAGTTTCGGTTGAAAAAATTCGGAGTGTCAGCCCCGTAGTTTGATGAAGTTCCGATAGGTGGCGGCGCTATATGCAGCCTTCAAAATGGCGTCTGCACCCGAGATGCGTTCCAAGCATACAGCTGTCATTCAGAGCATCGCAGATATTCATAGGCGCTCGGAGATGGCCTACGGAGACCTCTGGCAATGAACAAAAACACGGTGACTGATTGGGTGTGGCGTCTGTCACCATCGCAAGAAGTTCGCACAGACCTGTCCGACCTCCCGCGTGCCGGCCGCACACAGTCGGGACTCCTGCCATGATGGAACGTGTGGAACTCTCATTCGGGGTGATCGACGGATCACAATCAGTCACCTCGCTGCACATCTGGACGTCTCTACTGGAAATACTGACACACTCGTCCAGCAGCAGGGTGCTCAAAAGAGTGTGCCCGCTGATTCCTAGCCGCCTACACATCTTCCGACTTCTGTTTCTACATCTACATCTACATCCATACTCCGCGAGCCACCTTACGGTGTGTGGCGGAGGGTACTTATTGTACCACTATCTGATCCCCCCTTCCCTGTTCCATTCACGAATTGTGCGTGGGAAGAACGACTGCTTGTAAGTCTCCGTATTTGCTCTAATTTCTCGGATCTTTTCGTTGTGATCATTACGCGAGATATATGTGGGCGGTAGTAATATGTTGCCCATCTCTTCCCGGAATGTGCTCTCTCGTAATTTCGATAATAAACCTCTCCGTATTGCGTAACGCCTTTCTTGAAGTGTCCGCCACTGGAGCTTGTTCAGCATCTCCGTAACGCTCTCGCGCTGACTAAATGTCCCCATGACGAATCGCGCTGCTTTTCGCTGGATCATGTCTATCTCTTCTATTAATCCAACCTGGTAAGGGTCCCATACTGATGAGCAATACTCAAGAATCGGACGAACAAGCGTTTTGTAAGCTACTTCTTTCGTCGATGAGTCACATTTTCTTAGAATTCTTCCTATGAATCTCAACCTGGCGCCTGCTTTTCCCACTATTTGTTTTATGTGATCATTCCACTTCATATCGCTCCGGATAGTAACTCCTAAGTATTTTACGGTCGTTACCGCTTCCAATGATTTACCACCTATGGCATAATCGTACTGGAATGGATTTCTGCCCCTATGTATGCGCATTATATTACATTTATCTACGTTTAGGGAAAGCTGCCAGCTGTCGCACCATTCATTAATCCTCTGCAGGTCTTCCTGGAGTACGTACGAGTCTTCTGATGTTGCTACTTTCTTGTAGACAACCGTGTCATCTGCAAATAGCCTCACGGAGCTACCGATGTTGTCAACTAAGTCATTTATGTATATTGTAAACAATAAAGGTCCTATCACGCTTCCTTGCGGTACTCCCGAAATTACCTCTACATCTGCAGATTTTGAACCGTTAAGAATGACATGTTGTGTTCTTTCTTCTAGGAAATCCTGAATCCAATCACAAACCTGGTCCGATATTCCGTAAGCTCGTAGGAGAAGGCACTCCACGGTCAGCAGTATGTGGACGATAGGGAAGTTATTGATGCAGCAAGACGCCGGATCCGACGTTGACAAGTAGAGCTGCACCGCGAGAGCATACAGGCTCTCCCAGAAAGATGGCATAAGGCCGTCACAATTAACGGAGATTATGTGAAAAATAAGGTTTCTTAGACAAAACAGCGGGAAGTAATATGGTTTATTGCAATCCTGAATAAAACCATCCTGCTTTCAAAAAAATGTGTGGCGTGACTTTTTGAACGCTTGTCGTAAATGAACCCAATTTCATCTGTAAATACGTGTTTTGTTATTTTTCATGTAAACTTAAATGTAAGTTACTTGTAATATTAGCTTAAATATTAAGTCCTATGACCCAGTAGTTTTAAATTCATATCTATAACTTTGGAATAAATAGGGTCTGCAGTAGAAAACTGGACAGAGAAGTCATGGCTCCTTCGTTACTCGATTAGTGATTTGTATTTTGTGGAAGGGAAGTTGTTTCTTAGTGACAGTGGTCGTATGGTAAGGTGTGAAAAGGACAGTGAAAGTAGTGATGGCGTGGAAAGCAGGTCTGGAATATAAGCAACAAACGGAATGAAGATGTTGCCGGAGATGGGTGATAGCATCATTGTTGTAATGTCATCGAATTTTACGACGAAACATTGACGTTTCCTACGCTTTACGAAATTATATGGACAAATTTCTCGTGTGTCGTTTTTGATAAATGTTATTTAAGCCCCTTTCCGTTATTTGGCTGAATATGTATCTGTTGGGCAAGAAAAATGGTCAAATTCCCCTACTAATTCTAATAACCGTAAATAATTTCACTGTTAATATCTAAGAATCTTCAAACCGTTTTTTACTCAAACATTGTGAGATTCACAGTGAATGAAGACTCTTCTAGCCGCTTTAGCTGTTTCGTAGTCCTTTATTGGGAGCGTTACTGGTTTAGCACTGTTACAGATTCATCCTCGGGTAATGCACTCTTAATTGAAATGCAATTTTTTAGAATAGGATTTTACAAAAGAGGGAAAAAATGTATAAAAATTATTAAAAATATTAAAGAACGATTACTCACATGATTAACCCACAAAAAATCAGGCAGCTATGATGTCCCACCGTAAGGCCGTCACAATTAACGGAGATTATGTGAAAAAATAAGGTTTCTTAGACAAAACAGCGGGAAGTAAATCAAAAATATTGATACGTTACAGGCTGCTCTCAGTAACAAAAATGGCATTAACTAACAGTAGGTGACTGTCAGACTGGACACATGGAGTGATGAAACCTAATATAAAAAATAACGGCAGCCCTTAAAACTGATGGCTACAGCGCGTAATAAACTTCAATAATTTTCGCGGAGTGTAAGATCTGTGCAGTCTACAAAAAGTAAATAATAGCAGCCTACCAAAAGTATTGTTGCATTTAAACGAATGTGAAAACGGCGACTGCTTGTTACGGCAATGCAAAGTTTTGCACATAATGTATGGTGTGGCCAGAGCTCACTTTTAGAAATGAGCTTAAGTTGTTAGTACTTACAGTAGAATCGGACACCACCGTCTTTGCATTGGACAGTTGGTAGAATGCCTTGGACTAAACCGAGGCGCGGGACCCCATAATGCGAGGGGCCAGTAGCATTTGCCAACTCCTGTAACGTGACTAAAACGCACTTGAGGGTATAAACAGAATCTTTGGTGATGTCCTTTGCTACTTAAAACAGATTTGGAATGTTGCAGCGAATGTCAATGTTATTTATTCTGAGTGTGAAGCACTGATTAGTCGAGAGTGGTAAACAGAGGTATTCTGGGTAAATAAATTATAGCATGAGTGTCTATTGCTGGAGTCAAAAACGATGTGTATTTACGAGTCAACCCAGTGAATCGCAACTAAGAATCGCAACTAAGGTGTTTAAAACAGAATCAAAACTATTGTTTGAATCATTAAAAATTTTACGATAATTTATTCAATTACCAGCCGGAGGTCAGCGATCTTGAGCGCCACGATTGCTAAAGGCTCAGGTGAGAAGCCACAAACAGATGAGTGTGTGGGCCCGCGAAGCCAATAACACGCCGATGACAGTACTTCATTTTAGTTAACGGGAAAGTAATAAAAGTCATAAATTATTCTGAACGTTATTGAGGAAACTCAATAAGTCCCTTGCCGCAGAGAATTTTATTTCTCGCAGTCAATTTCCTTGCGTTACTTTAGTAAGTTCATGTAATATAACATTGTTGTTGATTATATTTGTGTTGAATCGTTCTCAGATCGGCATCAGAATGAATACATACAAATCAGGAATATGTGGTAATCATACACTGTAGTATGTTCGTAGCTATACGATTTTTCTCTCTTGATTCGTACTCAGATCGACATCAGAATGAATACAAATAAGAAATATGTGGTAATCAGACACTGCAGTATGTACGTAGCTATATGAATTTCTGTGTTATGGTAATTACAGATTTAATCCAATTATAATTCAGTGTGTACACATTTAACAATGGAGTTTGAAACAGATGAAAGATTTTTTAAAATTAACGCAGTAGAATCTGCAGTAGTGACTAAACACATAAAAACTACTTTAGTAATATATTTTTATCTGATAATGTGTAAATGGTTGGCAAAGGGCATTGCCTTAGTGGTGACATTGTTTCCCGTCACATCACTGAAGTTAAGCAGCGTTGGGCTTGGCTAACACTTGGATGGGTGACAACCCAGGTCTGCCAAGAGCTAATGGCAAGCATGTGCATTCAGCCGTTGTGAGGCCAATTGAGGAGCTACTTGCCCGACTGGTAGCAAGTCTGGTCATGAAAACTGACAACGACCGGGAGGGCGGCCTGCTGATCACACGTCCCTCCATGTCTAGGGACGCCAATCGACTGAGGATGACACGGCGGTCAATCACATATTAGTGCCGAGAAGACTTTTTTTTTTAGTGCTGACTAATCTCGACAAAACAGTAGCCAATAAGAAGACGGTCGTTTGAGTTTTGGTTAAGAACAGTGACTGTTCTCACATACTTCCTACTGCAAGACGGCAGTCCCACTGGCTCCTTCATACGCTTATTAAGGGCCATGAAACCAGACGTGCATTCCTAAAATCCGAATTTGCATACATGCAAATTAATCTCATGCAAAGTAGGCAATTGAATGCTATGTACTGGCATGTACATGATCTGGAGTAGGACGCATGCATAATGTAATTCTGTTCATTTGATGCGGAAGACCAGCGGGAGGCCAACCGCTCACAGTAGCAAGAGGTTGGGAATGTCCGGTGACTGGGAATTGCGCACAGAGTCCCGACCCACGTATGCCTGGAGACTTTCTCTTTTGATGTCAAGTCTCAGGGGCCAGAGTGACGGACAGTTGCTATTTTTACAATGGCTAGAGGCGGTTTTCGCGTGAAAGTCTCGTGTTCTGGGCTGGTATTCGTCGGCTCGGCGCCACACGTGTGCTATTGTTTGGGACGTTTCGCAGATATGGTCGCCGAGCTCCGCAGGATATCAGACAGAACGGCGCCAGACCTGAATTATCACATTCCATTGGCGCTCGTCGCCAGAAACCTTCCTGCACAAAGTTCTGCTAGACTGTTACATCAGGACAGGTTTTCAGTCACTCTCGTGATTTGGCGGGAAGGTACAGTATTGGCACCTAGCTTGACGGAGTACGGTACTGGATATCTAGAAGAGTTTGATGTAAGGCAATAATTGACAAAAGCTTTGTTTATCGGCGAACATTGTCCGATTTCTGGCACAAGCAGAGTTGCTCTCTCTGGGTGCAGGGTGGTTGAGAGCTGCTGAGAGTTGATTCCTGGCCACTGCAGGATTCGGTTGTGTACTTTCCGCAAAGTAAACTCATTTTCAGTTTCACTCGTCCGATCACTCAGACAGACAGTTGTTTTGCATTCGTGCTTATATTGGTCTCCAGGGGGAAACCCGTCTCCATGCAGTGGGACTAACCACGAGTAGCAGCACGCTGCCTTGTTCCGCAATGTCAGTAATGTACGCAGCTCCGGCCTGCAGGGTTTCTATTGACTTCCAGCCGCCCAGATTCGAACTGAGGTTTCTCAGTGGTCGCATATATAGAACCACTTTGTCTCCTTAGGTGATATCGTGGTACGGCATCCGATTACCCGCTTGTTTATCGACATTGTACATTTGACGTGTTCCATTTGCTCCCCCATCACGTAGTAAAGAAGCACACTAGATTCCATGCAGCATAGTTTGTACTAGGTTCTTTCCACCTCTATCAAGTGAAGACCATTTCCATGTTTCGTTTACATTGATATAAATAATTGTTTCTTGTACAAATTCATGATTACATCAGCGTTCCATTTAAAGATAATAAATGCAATTGTAAATATATAGGATTTATCTGCTAAACAGCCACACTCGTCAGAATCCTTTCCCATCATCATTTTTGGAGGGGAACTTCGACCAATTAATTTAATGAATTAGTTACATGAGGGGCTAGTTACCCCACGTATGATTTACCTCAGCGCCTTTATAAAATGGCGTCGCACAGCTGATGCAGATTCTACATAACCACACTTTGGTGTCACTTGTAACATCGTGATTCTGCCTCCTAACCTGCATATCCGTTATGGATCCCACGGCAGCAAACACGTGGCTAGTCTCCATATGTGCGAGCCTTACGTTAGTATACATACGGATCACACTGATACCATTTACTTTCTTTTTCTCTCCCTCATCAATTGCCTGAAATTTTGTATTAGATCCGTGATAGATTTAAGTTGGCGGGCCTGTGTCTTAATCTTATGTTCTCTGTATCTTTTATTTAGCGAGTTACCTTCCATGATAACTGAAGGTTTTGCGTTGTCTGCACCAAAATTCATGATGATTGCCGTAAATCAGCGTTGTTGACTTGTATAACATTTCCTTCTGCATGTGTGTTTTTTTAGAGGGGAAAAGTGTGTTCGATTAATATCCCGAGGAAAAAAGGTAGATTAGTAGATCCGTTCTTGCTTCAGTTAGTGTTGTTTCGTAATATTATTCAGTTCTATATGTTGACAAGGAGAAAGAAGAGGCTGTTAAGGCTCGCGAATCTGATAAATTCTAATTACATGATGGAGCAATGAGACGGCACGGACGGCTACTTTTCTGGGACGAGATGGTGTTCGAGAACACGGAGCAGACATGTCCAGATGCCTGTGTTTTTTACCGTTCTGAAACTGACCATGAATGGGAACTCACTCTATCGATTGCGGATTCCTTTGAGGCACATTGTAGGGAATGTGTTGAAGTCACTGTAACAATCCAGAACCCGTTGAAAACAGATAACAAGTCGGTTAGTCGGTACCAGCGTAATAAACTCTGTAAAATTCTCAGCTGCCAAGATTGCTAAAATAATTTATTCATGTAGATGACCAGTTTCGACAATTCTCTTTTGCCATCTTCGGATCTGCAAAAGATGGAACTGAAACAGAACACATAATTACGTCCAAAATTTACAATACGTGGAATAGTAACTTATGTTTACATCATTACATAATCTCCATCAGTAAGTAACGGGTGCTATACAATGTATGTCTATGTTCGTATCGTGAGCTACTCTATTAGTCGGCATTTCAGTTTTAAAATGACAGCTATATACACTCATATTATTGCGCCGATTACGAATCCTCTCGGGGTCAGGGATTTTCTCTGCCTCGTGATGACTGGGTGTTGTGTGATGTCCTTAGGTTAGTTAGGTTTAAGTAGTTCTTAGTTCTAGGGGACTGATGACCAGTCCCATAGTGCTCAGAGCCATTTGAACCATTTTTGAACGAATACTCACATTCATCACCACTTTACAACTGACAGATCCTAGCGTAAACATCCTTTGTGACATATAAATATTTCAGATGGCGCCGTGGTAGTACAGATCGATACTATCATCTGCCATCAGATTAAGGCATGGATCCACTATTCCACATAATTACATGTGCCTGTATTATTATCAAAACATACAGCCAAGTCAGTATTCTACATTTTTTGTATGTAAAGGAATATGCAACATTCCTAAAACGTAATTTATATAAACACCTTTTTACATCATTTTATATAAATTCTAAAAACATTTTACAACTATTATTAATTTTTTTTACCAAGTTTTGCTTTATACAAAATCACAACCAATGATACAACCTGTAACAACTTAGAAACTCAGTTAATGTACTGGTAATGTTGTTATATATATATATATATATATATATATATATATATATATATATATATATATATATATTGATTTTTCCACATCCAGGAATATCTCGTTGTCTACAGGCACAGATATGATATTTCATCAAGAATACATTCAAGGTATGTGTACCAACGATGGAGCTATTTCATGTTTGTGCTTTTGTTATCAAAACGTTGCTCTAGATGTATGTGGAATCTTGTCTCCTGGCGCCTATGTGTTATCTGATCAGCTGATATCTAGGTTGAAATGGTTCAAATGGCTCTGAATACTATGGGACTTAACATCTGAGGTCATCAGTCACCTAGAACTTAGAACTACTTAAACCTAACTAACCTAAGGACATCACACACATCTTTGCCCGAGGCAGGACTCGAACCTGCGACCGTAGCAGTCCCGCGGTTCCGGACTGCAGGGCCTAGAACCGCGTGGCCACCACGGTCGGTGATATCTAGGTGAACACTCTTCCAATTAATATAACCAATTTGCAATTATTATACCATGCGGGATTTTAATCGCTCTTAAACTGAGCCCATTATCTGATATTATCAGCTCACTCTTACATATGCCTGTACTAGAACAATTACGTTCACGTGATATTAATCTTAGATGACTGACGTCAAAATTCCATCATGCAACAGAATATGGCCAGCATCAAAAACGCTTTTATACAATAAATCTTCAAGGCATTTTTAATTGAGAATTGCTTTGTATGCTAACCTTTATCTGAAAAGAAAAAAAATAAAGATCTTTGTAAAAAAATTTTAAACAATTCTTGATATCAAATTACATAAAATGAACCTAAAACTGTTTTCAAATTCTTAAGTAAGTTTTATAATGCCACATGTGAGGTAGTGTTGTTACATCCGTAATTACTCAAAATCAAAGGTGCAATTACTACAGTATGTACTATTCACCTGGAAAATCTACACTATACCTATTTACCAAAGATGCTACCACTAATGGTTTACATTTTCGTTAGCAAACATGCTGTTTTTACCAGCTTGTATATGAAAATAAGTTCTTCGACATCTAAGTGAGAGGTCGTTACCCAGTGTCCACCTGCAATTTCGTCAGCCAATGTCTGGGTGCAATCGCTTTCATTGTTTGGTATGATCAACGAACATTACAAGCTCCTTTAGATTACAAATGCTCTTAGGGTAATCCGTGATCTAGTGTTGGTAATCATTCATCGATAACTGTAAGTAATAATTATTGTTTTCACAGGCATTCTCCCTGGTTGGCCATCATCAATGTGCCATCGTGTATATCCAATAATATCATCTTGGTTAACTTTATTCCATCCAGAATTACTTGAAATCAAAGGCAAAAATTACAAAAAGAAGATAATTTAGGGCCATAAATATTATTTTTACAGTTTTGTTGACAAATATACTATTTATACGAGCTTATTTACGACACTCTATCAATCGACGTCTAGGTGAGATCTCATTACCCGACGTCTACTTGAAATCTCGTCACCTGAAGTCTACGTGAACATTCTTCGTTTCGTGTGTCATGTGCTATTCTATCACATGGAATTGCAATAGCTCTTATTAGATCTCTTGATCCAGCTATTTGACATTTATTCGCTTTTTTAATGTGATACAAAACAGCATACTAGAATCCAGTTAGCATCACCTGTTACCAATATGGCGTATGAAACACGATGACCTTATTTTAGCTTTTTGTAGAGATGGAAAGAGAAAGAGAGGAAACTGATAAAAGATGGGATGATGCAGAAAGAAAGAGGGAAGAGAAGGACAAAGAACTTCGCAAAGAAATTCTCGAAGCGGAGAAAAAAAGAGAAATTACGTAGGGAAGAGGTTCGAGGAGTTGGGGAAGGCAGGAGATGCAAATCTTAAAGAATTTACGAAGTGAATTTCCACTGCAATTATTGAATCCAGGGAGAAGCTGTTGAGTACAGAAAAAAAACATGTGCAGAACCAAAATAAATTGCAACTGGCGCAAAAAGAGAGACGCGCGTTTAGATAAATTAGAAAGGCAGAAACCAAAAAGATAGCTATCACGGTGTCCAGGAGAGTTAAGTAAGCGAATCAAACAGCGAATCAGAACCCAAAAAAATTCACCGGAGGACTAAGAGAAGTGAGGTCGTGGCCGAGCACATCTCCAATGTAGTAACAAAAATAGATGACCGAGTGGCTCACCTTGAGCGAGCATTCAGAACAGGCAATTCAAGGGGAGATGTACATGTACCTGTACGGCTAAGCCGGTCATCATCGGTTCAATTTTACCGACGGGTTACCGTCCTAGCAGCGGTCCTTACAATTCGAACAGAGAAGCGATCAATGTGCACTCTGAGATCCACTTCGGACGGACGCGTGAAGCCACACCGGACACCCTTAGCGATAACTCGTGACCATAGACGCCGTAGATATGATTAGCACATTATGTCATAGGAATCAATGAGACGTTCAAGTGTGGAAGGAAATGTTGCCCTCGATCAGAATCATTCCTTTCCATTCTGAAATTTTGAGACTTAAAAGAGGTAAAGAGATTTGGCTTGGACAATTTAGCAAGACATTCACCTCTTTATGTCCAGTTAATGCGAAGCTGGAATTTGTTTGTGTTCATATGGAGGGTGTCGCTGCTGAAAAAATGTGAGATGCAGGACGCTGCATTTCGTTCGACGAATTTGGTGACGAGTTTCTCGCCACATACTGGTCTCAAGACCACATTAAGCAATAAATAATGATGTGGCCAGATCTAGAAGCGTCCCAATACAAAATCCCTCTCAAAATGTTCTACGCATTGCTTGGAAAAAATTAGTTCTGAAACTCCCCATGTAACGTTTTTGAAATGATTCGGTTTTGTTTCAGCAAACTCCCCACCCACTAGCAACAAGCGTTTGCTGGAAGATGCAGTGACAACAATGAATGGTTTAAAAGCTGTAACCTGTGTTTCACAAACAAAATGCAAGGGAAAGAAGACGGGCAAACAAATGGAATAATCAGCAACCCCGCAAGAATAGGGGCCATGAGCGAAACGAACCGCAAGGTGTGCGACAGGAAATAGTAGCATGGCTGAACCGAAAGAGTTATGGGCACCACGGCGACAGATCTGAGATTTCCCGTAGGTTTGATAGAAAGTGGCGTGAACAGGGTCGTAGCCAGCAGGGAGACAATTGATGGGTCAGAAAGAACCACAACAGTAACGACGTCGATTGAATCGAAATTAGGGGTCCGAACTTATGCAATGGACAACAACAAAAAGACGACAGTCACAGGTGGCGTCATGCGCTTCAGAATAACGCTTAATCGATATTCTGTCAGAAGCGCATAAATGTAATCAGTTATGAGGATATACGTGAAGCGCTTCGGAGCAGGTGCTCAACAGGGATGAACTACACCCTGTAATTATGGTTACAATAGGGAATGATGAACCGCTCGGGATTGTTGATAGCAGGAGCAATAGTACTGCCGCCACAGAACAAGCGTTCCGTTGATGTGCTGCAGATAAGAAATGTTTCAGAAGTTCTGACAAGATATTCCTTAGAAATTTGAAACAGCCTGCCGAATTCAAACAATATGGTAATATCACCGTATCAGTGAGGTGGCAGCGAGAAATTGGAGTCCAAATATTCACTGAGTCGCGGAATGAAAACCAACATCAGAGGTACAATAACTGGAAGAGGTACTAACTTGAACCTGCAGACCAGACTCGAATTTGTCAAGAGCAACGTCTGGAAAATCTGGAATATTTCTCGTCTTAAGTCGTAATAGGGTTGAATTTTCTGAGGCAGCACCAAGCAGTGCTTGACCTGGCAGTGGATATGGTTATCCTCAATAAGGAAAACAAGATGTCTATAAAATTCGACGAACAAGCTATTCGAGTTCAGCTGCCTGCTGATAGTCTCGTTCTAAGCGTCACATAAGTGTGCAACAACACATTTGATAGAACGGTCATCCAACCTGAATACGTTCATGAGGAAGAACACGTCCGCATAGCTCGATAAATTGAGATCGTCAAGGTCTATAACGTAGGGGTTGAGGAATAAAAAGAATTCGAAAATGTGCTCATGGCAAACACTGAAGTGTTTATGCTTAAGCCAGGTATGATAAAAATTTTGTGTGTGAGTTCCAGGTCGAACGGCATGCAATTTTCTTCGTTACACCATTCGCCATTCCGTATGTGTATCGGGAAAAGGTTCCGTTTGAAATCTCAAAGACGTTGGAAATCGTTGTGATAGAACTGCTTACAACAACCCCATGAAGTAGTGGAAAAGAAGGGTTTTAGACTCCAGACAAATCAACACGATAATCGATACGGAGGCCAATAGACCAGAGAGACTGGACGAACTGCCGGCCAGAGTGGCCGAGCGGTTAAAGGCGCTGCAGTCTGGAACCGCACGACCGCTACGGTCGAAGGTTCGAATCCTGCCTCGGGCATGGATGTGTGTGATGTCCTTAGGTTAGCTAGGTTTAAGTAGTTCTAAGTTCTAGGGGACTTATGACCACAGCAGTTGAGTCCCATAGTGCTCAGAGCCATTTGAACCATTTGAACTGGACGAACTGCTACAGAACTTCCACGATTTGTCAGTTATCTCTTCGATCGATGTGCGCAGTAGCTTTTGGCAAATTGAACTCCACCGGGAATGTAGACAGTACACAGCCTTCCTTGCGTTTGGGAAGGCTCTAAGCACTATGGGACTTAACGTATGAGGTCATTAGTCCCCTAGACTTAGAACTACTTAAATCTAACTAACCTAAGGACAACACATACATCCATTGCCGAGGCAGAATTCGAACCTGCGACCGTAGAAGCAGCGTGGTTCCGGACTGAAGAGCCTAGAACCGCTCGGCCACAGTGGCCGGCTGTTTGCGAAGTGTTATCAGTTCAGGAAGGTGCCGTTCGGTTTGAATAGCTCATGTGCTGTCATTATCAGAGAACTACATGGTATCCTCAGTGATTTCCTCAAGGAAAAGGTCACTATTTACACTGATGATCTGTCAATAACAGAGAAATCATGGCAGCAACACAGTGTGGTCCTACGAGAATTGTTGAACGTCTTCAAGGAACATGGTGTTACAGTCAACACTGAAACGTCATGTTTCGCATCAACAAATGTTGACTTTTTAGGACATATGATTACGGGAGAGGGAATATCACTGAACCGAGAAGAAATGCCGTAGGAAAGAAACGTCACCCGATTACAAAGCGATAATTGCGCGCATTTTCTTGGTGTCATCAGTTTCTACCAACGACTCATCCACACTGAAACATTGAGTTGTCCACGCCTTACTACACTGACAGGAAAGAATACGCCCTGGGGATGGGACGAAGACTCCGAACAGCAGCTCCAGGCGCTCAAATCGACCTTACTGGAGGCGCCTATTCTGTCACACCCAAAGCACGCGGACGATTACTTTATGGTGACAGATAGTGCCTATTCCATAGTTGGCATGATGGATTTCCATAAATATATTGATGCTGGAAATCCGATTTGGAAAACAATCGTGTTTGGTAGTCAAGTCCTGACGAAAATTGAAAAAAAAAAAAACAAACAAACAAACTATTCCGTAGCTGAGCAGGAAACACTTGCCGTGGTGCCAGGATTCCAGAAAGGTATTTTTGACATGGTCGGAAGACAATGGTCTGTACAGATCACGAAGCTCTGGAATTTGTGCTCACGGTGACACTGACAAATAAGTAGCTCATCAGATAGGTGCGCTTGCTTCAGATGTTTGTTTTTTGGATCATCCATGTAAAGTACAGTAAGTACATCATTACTGACGCCTTGTTACGATCGCCGATGGGCTTCGTTGATAGCAGCGATGAGGAACATGAAGGAGACCATTTCCGTCTCTACTATCTAAGATAGTTTGCATTAGAAGAAGACTTAACAGTTGCCGTGAGGGATATAAGAATCGAGCAGGATAAGGACCCAAGAACAGTCAATGTGAAGCAGAAATAGAAAGACTGGACAGAGCCTGCGATCAAATAATTCTACCAGCTTCGGAAAGGAATTTTATTCCATAGGATCAGTCTGGATGATTCCCTCTGGCGTCTATGTACGTCGGAAGACCTGACTGACGATGTTATCTGGCACAACCACTTCAGTTATGATCAATTTGGGGCGAGGAAGTACTTTCTCAAATTAAGAACGGTTAGGCATTTCTGCGATATGGAACAAAGAATCTGCCACGTTCCGTCAGCATGCAAGGACTGCCAGAAAGCTAAGCACACAACTAAAGTACGTAGGTGCCCCTTTACCCCATTGTACCCTGCAAATTGAAGCAACTCGCGGCCTCAGATATTATGGGACCGTTACTCCGGGCCAAAAGGGGGTATTTCTTCATCTTAGCAGTCGTTGAACTGACGTCAAACTTCGTCACTTTGGCGCCACTAAAGAGAGCGACAGCATTGAGCATTCCAAGGACATTCCGAAATGATTTCCTTCTATAGGTGCGAAATATCGATGAAATTATCTCCGATAACGGTTGCAATTCCCGGCGTCGTTGGGGGAAGATATGATGAGAAGACATAAAATATCGGTGATTTTCATATCGTATCTTCAATAGATATCCAACCCAGCGAAGCGGTTAATGAAAGAGTTGGGAACCTCTGCAGAATATGCTGTAGAAGGCAATGGGCCACTTCTTGAAAGATTTTCAGAATGGTTGAACGAGGTATCGCACGGAACCACGCAACTGGCACGAGTGACGGTTTTGCACAACAGGCAACCTCGGAACCTCGTCAGAAAAATTCTGCACTTCCCGTCTAAGTCTTATGTGTAGCATGAAAGTGTCGTTGAAATCGTGTTTAAGCAGATTCAGGATACCACGCAGATCAGAAAGGCCTATGTTGATAGAATGGCGATAGAAAGAGAATTTAATATTGGGGACAACGTACTTATCAAGTCCTTTCTCCTGTCAAATGGCGCGAAGCAAAAATGTCATAACCTTTTCTCTGTTTACGACGGGACACTTCGTGTTCGGACGATTGCTCACGCATAGTCGTTGGCGTGGGAGTGATTAAGGACGAAGATGTCCATAGGACTGCACCATATGAGTCACGTCAAACCTCTAATAGGATAGATACTTTGTCATTTGTTGTTTTCATTTCTTTTGTTAGTATTAGGTTTGTTCCTCCCATTTTTGTTAAATTTGAATAGGGTCCATATTAGCCTATATATGTTTTCCTGTTGTTTTGGGTGTTTCTCTACGTCTCATTTTGTTTGTCTTGTGTGAATAGTTGTGTGTAAGCGTATCTGGATATATTCATGCATATGTAAGTATACGTTCTCAAACCGTCGTTTTCCTTTGTAGGTAATTATCTCTACGTGTTTGTTATTTGTCTGCTCCGTATGGATCCACACCTTTCCATTCCCTATGGGCTGCCGTGTTTGTAGTTCAATTGCCTTTGGCTTGGTCAGAAGTTTTGGTTCAGTGCTGGGTGCATCCTATGTGGGAGTGTAGATGTACGAGAGACTGGAGCACGCGTAGGTAGCGTGACGTCCTCCTACTTTTATTGCGGAAGAATAAGGCCGTGTCTTATTGCAGAAGTATGTCCCCAAAATACTTGTTATGTGGTTAGGATGCTAAGGCGGCCAGAGCGCACATCTTTGCAACAAGTGCGCAGAGTGATCGAGAATTGTTTTAGGTAAGAGCATGAAGCCTTGACAGTTTTGGGAGCGCAAAGTTCCATAGTCGTATGTTTAAAGTGTTAAAGGGACCATATAACCCACCATCGCCATAGCTGCGAAGGGTCACCCCATCGTTTTGCGATTGTCAGGCTGTCACAACTTCCTTGGACGCGTGTGCATCTTATCGTGACAGATAGCGATATGTTCGTTGTGCAAGTACCCCATACTGATACCAGATCTGTGACTCAACCAATTCTCACCTTCTTTACTAACTTGTATGTTTTGTAAATTTCGTGTGCACTAAACCTGTAATAGGTTATAGCAGGTCTTCGCGACTGACAATATCTGCTTCGATCATTATCGTAGATAATAAAAATGGCTCTGAGCACTATGGGACTCAACTGCTGAGGTCATTAGTCCCCTAGAACTTAGAACTAGTTAAACCTAACTAACCTAAGGACATCACAAACATCCATGCCCGAGGCAGGATTCGAACCTGCGACCGTAGCGGTCTTGCGGTTCCAGACTGCAGCGCCTTTAACCGCACGGCCACTTCGGCCGGCCATTATCGTAGATAATAAAAAGAGACTTAAATGTCTCAGGGAAACATTTAATTATAAGATCTCTAAAATCACCAGATGGTACAAGGACGTCCCATTACGTCCAATGCTGGGGTGATTGCCAATATCGGAGAGCCCTGGCACTAGTGACAATACGTAAGGGAAAATGAAGTTTGTGTTGGGGAGAGCACTCAGCTTAGGTGGTTCGTGCAGCAATATTGACCATCGTACTGCGGTGGTGTAATGACACATGCCTCAGGAAAACATTTAATTATAAAATAACTCATGATTTTCAGAAAAATCAGGTCATCCTGATCGACATCGTGTAGATCAGATATAGATCCACAAGTTGCAGAAAACAAACGGGGAGTACACCATCTCACCAGGGAGTTCCACCTGTAGCAGCATCACAATGGAGCCAGCAGGCTGCTCCATAACATGGAATGAGAAGTACATAGCATCGCTCCACCTTTGTCACTCGTTTTTAGCTTACGATCAATCAAATACGCACACTCATTTATAATTTCGACCATGTCGATGCAAGTGGCAATCAATGTCCATTCCGTTTTCTTTTCTTTGTGTTTCTTTTTTTTTTTTTGTTTCCACCATAGTGTACTTGCCAGATATGTTGCAACTATGTCCACAGGGGCGGTCCTCACGGAAGGGAAGCAAAGAGGTCTAGGCCTGACACAAAGAAAACGAGAGCGGTATATAGTCTCAAAAAAAAAAAAAAAAAAAAAAAAATTCGAAATGCATGTAAACAAAAAGTAAAAAAAAATTACATAGGTAATTTCAGTTACACTACTTACTTATTAGCTACAATAGCAAAATTACAAAAGCATGTTTAAATTAATTAACTGTATGCCAATTTTCTAGGCGTGATAGCTCATAAGGGCTGTTTTAGAAATAGGTGGTGATGGGTAGCATTAGATTTCTCATTTCGTTAATGATAGTCACTACTTTTATAAGGTTATCTGTGTGTCACGTTAGGCTGTACCTTTACGCATTTATATCTCACAAGAGTGAGAAATACTGAAGTCAATAGTATGTGTGATTCTTTGCTTTCATGCACTTTACACGTTTGTAAGGGTCGTGGACAATGCACCAAAACCAGGATGTATCAGTTTTGAACAGTAATCCACAAAGGACCTCGAGAAGTGACGTGCGGTGCGAGGCCGGAGCTGCCAAGGTTACATAATCCCCGGCCACAACAGTCGGCGAGAAGGCGTGATGGACACAGGCGTGAGACCCGTTCACAGACACGGGTCGTGACAGACACGATGGTGCCATGCCCCCCCCCCCCCCCCCCCCACCATGGTGGTATGGTTCAAGCCAACTCTGCAGGACTTCTTTTCTTCCAAGAGGAGGCTGTCAAGAAGGGTCGACGTGACATGCATGGGTGCAAGCTACATCTAGCAGACACCACGCCCAACCCAGCAGTTGGCACTTGTGACGGGCAGGGCGCAAGGCAAAACCCATGCAACTGCTGGCGTCTGGCTCACGGATCAACACTGAGTTGAAGCAATGAATGACCACGCAGTGGAGCCTCCCAAGATGCGCCTCACTAACAATTTGTGCACGATGTTAACACCTCACCAGATGAGGAACGCACTCTCCATCATGCAGTGAAAATGACAGTAATCAACGCAATAGTGGGCCACCTGTTCCAAGATGTCTCACTATCAAAGGGCCGCCCAACGGCCACCTGACGAGAGTCTGTATTTTTGACAGCTGCATCACTCGAAAATGGTACTTATAACCACGTGCCATGTTCCATCTCCTCTCCCTCTCTCGCCATACCCTCGACGTGACCCAGCCCACTTTTACCAAGACAGACCACACTACACTCACGACAGTGTGTGACAAATGATTTGTCTTGAGGTATGCATGTGGATCTATTTTTTCATTACTGTCATTATGGTTGGCATTTGATTGGTACAACAACTGAAACACAACCCAGTTTCATATATATTTACACACATTTGTATAAACTCTAATGCCACATTGTTTTGTATTATGTTTTCCAGTATGTCCTTCGTTAATCAACTCAACATTTTTTTCATTGCGACAAGGCACTCTTTATGTCCATTTTCTCTATTTCTGTTTGTATGTAACTAGCATGTTAATAAGGGATGCATGGTAATTTCCATTCATTACTTTTTGGTGATAAACACTGATTATTTTGATAGGTAAATACGATTTTACACTTTGTAAGTTTAGCTTATGCGTTCTAGTAATTTGTTCTCAATTACAGACATTTTAAACATTATTTTATGAACACTAGATTTTGCATTGTTTTATTCTTGTAAAGTGTAAATGACTTTCCTTTGAGCACGTTCTCCATGAAAGACACTCATATTCAATGTTTTTATCAATATGATCACCTTAGCTCTTATTATTATATGACTTTTAGCTCACAACTCTATCATACAAGACATTCATTTTTGTGAGAATCCTACATGTCTTTTCACTTTGAGCTACGCTGCTTTTTACTATTGTTAATTTTGATATGTTACATTGCTCTGCTTTTATTATGTGTATGTCTCGGGTTTTTCGAATGAATGAACACGACTGGACATTAGGTCAACTTTAACTGTTTATACACCAAACATTCGTTGCTGTAGGACGCATACTTGTCTGTGGTACTTTCATCGGTCGGAAATACAACCAGACTGCGTTGGTCTACATTTTTTAATCTTTCTACACATCTGTGCCGTTTTCTTACTGGGAAAAGTAGATGTACTGATTATTGTATTTTGTTAGTTATTAATTTAAGGACCTCGATCCAAACTGGTACCCACACTTCAAATTCCTTGGATAGGAGCCTGGTGTCCAGTTCGAGTTAGGTATGATTTTTCCTTTGTGCTGTGCCACACTATTCCCCTTTCTCGAGTGAGTCACACACATTGCATAAAAATCTTCTGTGAGCAGGTAATATATGCAGTTCCGGCCTGTAGGTAATCTATCGATTTTCAGCCTCCCAGATTCGAACCAAGGTTTCTCTGCGATGGCATACGTAGAACCACTTTGCCTCCTTAGGTAATATAGAGGTACGGTATCCGATTACCCATTTGTTTATCGATTTTGTACACTTCACCTGATCTCTTTGCTCACCCGTCTTGTAGTACAAAGCACACTACATTCCATGCAGTGTCACTTGTACTATGTTATTGCCAATACCTCTATAAAGAGAAAAAGAATTGCATGTTTAGTTTGCATTAATATATATGATTGTTCCTTTTACAAATTCATCATCAAATTTGTGTTTGATTTTTAAAAAAATAAATGTATTTGTAAACTTTTAGGGTGACATTTATCTGTTAAACATCACACTCGTCAGAATCCTTTCCCATCGTCATTTTTGAAGGGAAAAGTCAATCAGTTAAAAAGTAATGAATAAATGATACGAGAGGCCAGTCGCCCCACATAGCATTTGTATCAGGTCCTTTATAAGATTGCAATACACACCTTGTGCAGATTCAACCTAAACTCACATTGATGTGATTTGCATAACATCTTAATTCTGTCTCCTAAGTTGCATATCTTTTATGGGTCCCACTATAGCAAACACGTGGCTAGTTTCCATATGAGTGACCCTTGCGCTAGGATTCAAACCATACCGATGAGACTGATACCATTTAGTTTCACTTTCTCTCCCTCATCAATTGCCTGATATTTTGTTTTGCAAGATCCGTTGTAGATTTAAGTTGACGGCGCCTATGTTTTAATTATTATGGTTTCTACATCTCCTATTTCGTGAGTTATCTTCGATGGTGAATCAAGGTTTTGTGCTGTCTGCACCGCATTGATGACAGTTGTGGTAAATTAGCATTGCGAACAGCGTCGTTAACTTGTGCAAGATCTCTTTTTGCGTACGATTTTGGAGGGGAAACGTTTCTTTGCTTATTGTCTCGAGACAAAATGGTAGATTATTACATCCGTTCTTGCTTCAGTTAGTGTCGTTTTTATAATATTATTCAGTTCTGAACCATGACAATGAGGAAGACGCGGTGGTTAAGGGACGCGAATCGGACAAATTCTATTTGACGGCAGGGACGACGTCTTTTCGGGGGGACGAGATGATGTCCAGATGCCTGAGTTTTTTACCGTTCTGTAACTGATCGTGAACGGTAACACACTCCGTTCAGGATAACGCATAGGACAAGTTTGATCACTTAATTTAATGTATAAATTACATGAAAGGCTAGCCACCTCATGTAGGATTTATATCAGGGCCATTATAAGATAGCGTTACAAATCTTGTGCAGATTCAATATAAACTCACTCGTGTGTGATTTGAATACCATCGTGATTCTATACCCCAATTTGCATATCAGTTAAGAGTCCCACAATAGCAAACATGTGGCTAGTGTCCAATAAGCACACAGTACAAGATCAGTATTTCAGTGTTAGAGGATATAATAGACAATTAATATCAATGTTGCAACAGTTCATTCGTAGAGGTAACCTGAAAATGGTGTAAAAGAATTACCTGCAATCATCAGTCCACTTATTGACATCTCAGATCTGTTAGCTGTAAAATCCTAGGTACAGTATGATAGTGGATAGTAAGATTTGCTCTCCGAGAAATTAGGTAATTTTTAATCTGGATAAATAGAAATGTAGTGAATCTGAAATGTTCACATCGAAAGCAACGCTAATACGACACATAAGGAAGCGGGAAGTGGCACGTCTGGTAGCGGTCATATGTTAGACTGCGTTAACTGAATTAATTACGGCCGATTTGTTAAATGTTAAATTTGATAGCCCTAAAAATGGAACGTTGTAACACTCCACTTGCCAAGCGGTTTTTTTATGCAGGCAGCGCACTGAAACATACGCAAAATCTCAGACACAACATAGTCTGTGTAAGTCATCTTCAGTGTGATTATATAGAAACGTCACTTGAGACAGCCATCTTCGTAAACTTGTATACAATTCTCGAATTGTCGTTTCCACAATCCAACATTCACAGCAAAACCCTGCCGCTTGACACTCGTTTGTAGTTCAGTCCTCACGCAATGTCGTTGTCTTAACGTATGCATCAGAGAGTACAGCCTTGATACACCACGTACATACCTTTTATGACTTTGCATAAGAGGCTGTCCATGATACACTGTTCGAAACATTTACCTGTACATAAGGGCAATACGAGCGTTCAAGAATATACACTTGTGTGCAAAACGTTCTGACGAAAATAAATTTCACATGATGTATCACTGCCAAACAACATAGCTCGATTAAACTTTTACCACATATTAAAAAACCTCCTACTGTATAGTTTAGAAGCTAATTGGAAAAATATGCAATAGGACGAATAGAAAAACACGTTTATTCAAAGACAATAATTACTGTGAAGTCATTTACACTGTTATGACAAAAGTCGTGGGATAGCAATATGCACGTAAACACATGACGGTAGTATCTGGTACGCAAGGTATAAAGCGACAGTGCATTGGCGAAACTGTCATTTGTACTCAAGACATTCAAGTGAAAAGGTTTCCGACATGATTCTGACCGCACAACGGCAAGTAACAGACTTTGAACACGGATTGGCAGTTGGAGCTAGACACATGGGACATTTCATTTCGGAAATCTTAGGGAATTTAGTATCCCGAGTTCCAATGTGTGAAGAGAGTCCCAAGAATATCAAGTTTCAGGCATTACCTCTCGCCACTGACAACGCAATGGCCGACGGCCTTCACTTGACGACCGAGAGCAGCGGCGTTTATGTAGAGCTGTTGATGCTCACTAACACTGCGCGAAATAACCGCAGGAATCAATGTGCGACGTTCGACGAACGTATTCGTTATGACAGTACGGCGAAATGTGGTGATAATGGGCTATGGCAGCAAACGACCGACGCGGGTGCTTTTGCTAAAAGCAGACATCGCCTCAGCGCCTCTCCTACGCTTGTCCCCTTATCAGTTGGACCATAGACAACTGGAAAATAGTGGCCTGTTCAGGTGAGGCCCGATTTCAGCTGGTAACAGCTGACTGTAGGGTTCGCAGACCCCGTGAAACCACGGGCTCAGTTGTCAAGGAAGCACTGTGCGAGATAAGGTGGCTCCATAATGGGACGGACTGTGTTTACGTGCAATGGACTGGGTCCTCCGTTCCAACAGAGCCGATGATTGACTGGAAATGGTTATTTTTGGCTACTTAGAAACCATTTGCAGCCATTCATGGACTTCTTGTGCCCAAACAACAACGGTATTTTTATGAATGACTGTGCGCCATGTCACCGGGCCATAATTGTTCGCTATTGGTTTGAAAAACATTCTGGACAGTTCGATCGGAATAAGTCCCGATGTGGGACATATCGAGAGGTCTTTCGAGCTCAACATCATACACCGGTAACATTTTCACAGTTATGGGGTCTGTATAGGCAGCATGCCTCAGTATTTCTGCAGGGGTCTTCCAACGATTTTTGAAGTCTATGCCACGTTGAGTTGCTGCATTACGCTGTGCAAAAGGAGATCCGACACTATATTAGGATCTACCCCATTACTTTTGTCAGCTCAATTTATGATGGTAGCCTGAATATTGGAAAAGCTGGGATCTCGTTCTTGTGTGATCATCACGAACAGCATTGCATGCTGTGCAACGTGCTGCCGTGCTGACCATAAAGTCGGCGGTTACTGTGGCAGGGCGCTCCATTCCTCCATCAGATCGGTTGACAGCTGCTGGATGGTCGTTGTACGTGGACGTGCTGCAATACGTCTTCCCAACGCATCCTATACGGGCTCTACAGGATTTGAGGCTGGGAAAAGAACAGGCCAATCCATACGCCTATATCCTCTCGTTCCAAGAGCTCCTCCACCTGCGCCGCTCTATGCGCTCGAGCATTGTCATCCATAATAATTATGTCAGGGCCAAGGGCACCCTGAAAAGACGTACAAGAATGAAGTCAGGGCCGAGTGCGCCCTGAAAAGACGCACGTATGAAAGGAGTACTGTTGTAACTGACAATTCGAAAGTTTTTACAACACAACTTTTATGTACGTGAGTCTACATGGAAATGACTGAATAACAACGAAAAATCACGATCACAAGGCCAGTAAGAATTTCCTACTAGAGACAACAAAAGATAACTTCTAAGTTTCCCACAAGAGTCCGTGGTATCACACATACACTTAATTCAAAGTCTTATTCCAATAGCGAAGACGTAGTCTTCCGTGGAGATGACCTTGAAGTCGGTATTCGGCGTGAACTGACCTCCGGTGCCGGTTCTAGCCTGTGAAAAGTATTGGCCAGCCTATCAGATGTTGGTGAAGTAATAAATCCTGCAGGCCATCTTGAACTCCCTCTGCAGGAAGTAGTACGCGGAATGTCTGTTTCCAAAACAGCCGATGTTTACCATTGCTTACGCCTTGGGCATAGACAACCTCGATCCTGTTTGGTGTTAGATGTGTTGCCGGCCCTCAGGGGCTACCTTGGTGACGGCGTAACAAGTACATTGTCACAATAAAAATGACCGGTGAGTGTATTGCGTTCAAGAATTTCATTGTCTGTACGCCTATGCAACATTATGCCTCCCCACTACATAACACCTGGACCGTCAAAACGATCATGTTCCACAATGTTCCTGTGTACGACACGTGTTCCCACCTCACACCATATGAGCGTACGTGCAGAATCATTATTCAGACTAAATCTGCTCTTTTCCGAGATAACGCTATCCCAGCCGTATTTGATCCTGCCTCTAGCTCTTGGTTCCATCGCAATCGGCAATGTGCGGACGTCAACAGAACACAACGATTGGGTCACTGTGCATAGAGACCTCTCCCATGCAGTCTTTGTGAAACATGACATTGCGTGCCTTGCAGTCTCGTTAAATGTGGTCGCAATTGCACACGCTCTTTGATGTGAATTCCTTCTTGCCTGTTGCTTAATGTAGCGGTCATCTGTTGCTGCAGTTGACCGTGGTCGACCATTTCCTTTCCTTCAGACGACAGTGCATGTGGTTCGGAATGCTCCTCGTACAGGTGTAACAAAGCAGCAATATCGGAATTCTGGGCTACACTCTTCACATTATGTTCTTCTCTCAGTTTCCTTACGACTCTTCCCCCGTGTGATGATGATGATGTAGTTAACATCTGTGGTCATCAGTCCCCTAGAACTTAGAGCTACTTACACCTAACCAACCTAAGGACATCATACACATCCATGCCCGAGGCAGGATTCGAACCTGCGACCGTAGCGGTCACGCGGTTCCAGACTGAAGCGCCTAGACGTGCACGGCCACACCGGCCGGCTGGAAATCTAATTTAACGCCCAATTTTACTAGTAGAGTTTTTCCATCTTTGTTTCTTCCATGTACGGGTTAACAGACTCGAGAGACTGCAACTACTTGTGCACTTTTGAATTCGAACATACCTATTGTGATCTTCCAATCTTATCGTGTATAGCATTTCAACACTCTTGCAAAACTTTGCACTGTGAAATTCTTTTTTATGTTAATAAACTCTATGAGTGCGCTGATTTACTCAAATCTAGCTTCCATTGTCAAGCGTAGCTTCAGGACCAAAAGCAAAGTGTTCGTCACGTAACAGAGCCTCAGTTTCAATCTCCATTACATATTATTACGACCAAGTAGAATACATGAGCTCTCAAGCCAATTATGCGACATTTCTCGCATTTATCTGCCCCTGTTATGTTTGGGATTGTGTGGAGGTTATCCTTCCGGAAGTATGGCGGTATACGTCCCGGCTGTGGATCTCCGGGAGGGGACGGCCAAAGGGGAGGTGACCATGAGAAGAAAATTGAATAATCAACAAAAGGATAACGTTCTATTAGTGGGGGGAGGGTGGACTGCCTTGTCTGAACGTGGTGGGGAGGCTAGAATATCTGAAAGGGGAAATGGTAAGACTCAATCTAGGTACCAATGGGGATCATTGAAGTGGAATGATAGAAACACGAGGATTTCTGGTCAGATGACTTTAGGATAATACCAACAGGAGCAGAACATGGTACAGTTGGAGTAGAAGTCGTTATGAATAAGAGGTTATGTTTGTTACTGTGAACAGTTCAGTGATAAGCTTATTCTCATCCGAACTGATAGAAAACCAACGCCGACAACCATAGATCAGTTACACATGCAGACGTCGCAAGCCGGAGATGAAGAGATAGAGAACGTAAATGAGGATTCCGAACGGATAGCTCAGTACGCAAAGGCAGATGAAAATTTAATAATCAGGTTGTACGCGGTTGTAGGGGAAGGAGTAGAACAAAGAGTTACGGGAGAACATTGGCTTGGTACTAGGAATGAGAGAGAAGAAAGACCAATTAAGTTCTGCAATAAATTTCAGCTAGCGGCAGCGGATTCTCTTTTCAAGAATCATTAGACGAGGAGGTATACCTGAGAAAGGCCGGGAGATACGGGAAGATTTCAGTTAGATTACAGCCCTGTCAGACTGAGATTCCAGAATAAGGTAGTGGATTTCAAATCGTTCCCAGGAACAGACATAGATTAACATCACAATTTAGTAGCGATGAAAAACAGACTGCAGTTTAAGGGGCTCCGGAAAGGCTCAAAATCATGAAAAGTTCAATTTTTACTTTTTTGCGTTTTCTGAATCTGCAGACTATTACCTTTTAATAGCTATATAATTTATTCAATTCCGAAGACTACAACTATTTTTAAATTTTTTTTGAAATGTGTTCTACATGGGAGTGACCCACTGTGGCACTGTTAAACTGCTGTCAAATGGTGTTATTATGCAATATTATGCAATATTATGCAATAATGGAGGTGATAAAACCTATTTTCAGAGACTTAGCAGCACCTGAACTGTTGAAAAAGTGTATTCACGGAAAAACTCAAAACCCCAATGAAAGTGTAAATAGTGTTATATGGTCGAGAATCCCCAAGACTGTATTTGTTGGAATAGAAACACTTCACTTTGGTGTGTATGATGCTGTTGCGACTTTCAATGATGGCAACATTGTAAGGTGCAAGGTATTTAGAAATATGGGAATGAAGATAGGTTCTAACATGGTACGAGCGATGCTTGCTTTAGACAAGGAACGCCTTCGGGCTGCAGACAGGGCTGTAAAGAGTCTAGAAATACAAGCAAGAGTAAACAGGAGGTGGAACAAGAGGAAGCTGGAGGAGGAGTTTGCAGAGGATGAAGATAATCCATCCTATGGACCTGGAATGCACTAAAAAGTTAATCCAATCTTTGTCGCTCGATTCCCAAAACTTTTATTTTCTCATACTAATTACATGTTTTCTAAGGATCTTCCAAACATATTTGTTTCAAACTTTCAGTAAATGTTACACAGTACCTTCTGCATAATTTAACACAGCCTTTTTTCAAAAAACTGTATATTTTTAAATATATAAATAAAAAATTGCAAAAAAATGTTGTGAATTTTCATTATAATTGAAAACAAATCATCTTTAATAACTGAACTAAAATTTTGTAAAATCCCTGTGTTAAGTTGTAGCCCATATTCCAATAAATAATCTGTAAAAAGTTCAACTTCCTACCTCAAATACTTTGTGAGGAAAGATGTAATTTATAAGTGTTATTTTAACATTGCAAGTATAGGGCGTTCCGGAGCCCCTTAAGAGATTAGTCCGGAAGAATCAATACAGAAAATAGTGGGATACAGAAGTACTAAGGAATGAAGAAGTACTCTTGAAGTTCCTTAAAGCTATAGATAATGCAACAGTGAGTGGCTCAGAAGGCAGTTCAGTTGAGGAGGAATGGACATATCTAAAAAGGTCAATCACAGAAGCTGGAAAGAAAACATAGGTGGGAAGAAGGCAACTGCGAAGAAACCATGAGTGACAGAAGAAATACTTCAGTAGATCGATGAGAGAAGGATGTGGTGTCACCGTCAGACACCACACTTGTTAGGTGGTAGCCTTTAAATCGGCCGCGGTCCGTTAGTATATGTCGGACCCGCGTGTCGCCACTGTCAGTGATTGCAGACCGAGCGCCGCCACACGGCAGGTCTAGAGAGACTTCCTAGCACTCGCCCCAGTTGTACAGCAGACTTTGCTAGCGATGATATACTGACAAATACGCTCTCATTTGCCGAGACGATAGTTAGCATAGCCTTCAGCTACGTCATTTGCTACGACCTAGCAAGGCGCCATTACCAGTTTATATTGAGATTGTAATTATGTATCATCAAGAGCGATGTTCTCCAATTATGGATTAAAGTTAAGTATTCCAGAAGCTATGTACTATTTTTGGCTACTACAATTACTTTACCTTGTTGCAGACCTCACGCCAGTCTGCGTGAGCTTAAACGCGTGCATTTCGGCCTCCTCTAGCAACACGGTGTTGGCTCTTCTGCCAACACATCAAAGGAAATATCAAAAATTTCGGAGAAATACAGGAGCACAGAAAGACAAGTCACTGAGAGATGAAATAAACAGGAAGTGCAGGGAAACAACGGCTGCAAGGAATATGTGAAGAAATCGAAAAAGAAATGACTGCCAGGTGCACTTACTCAGTATACAGAAAAGTGAAAATAACTTTCGGTAAAATTAAAAAATTAATAGTGCAATGGGAACTCAATTTTTAAATGCAGAGGAGAGGGAGAATAGGTGGAAAGAGTACGTTGAAGGCCTCTATGAGGCGGAAGACTTGTCATATGATGTGATAAAAGAAAAAAATAGTAGTCGATATAGAAGCGAAAAGGGATCCAGTATTAGAATTTAAAAGAGCTTTGGAGATTTAAGTCTAATAACGCAGTAGGGATCGATAACATTCCATTGAATATTCTACAATCGTTGGGGGAAGAGACAACAAAACGACTATTCACTTTGTTGTGCAGGCTGTATAAGTCTTGCGATGTACCATGCAACTTTCGGAAAACGTCATCCACACAATTACGAACATCGCAAGAACCGATATGTACGAGAATTATCGCACAATCAGCTTAACAGCTCATGTATCCAAGTTGCCAACAAGAACAATATACATCATATATCATTCTACCATTATTATTATGAATGCTCTCCATCATACGTTCCTCTCTTCGTAGAGTCCGTAGAGAAACTCTTCACTTCCTATCTCACCTGTAGCGTTAATTTTTACATTTTTCTTTAGCATGACTTCATTTAAGATCTCTACGATCGACTCTGTATCGCGTAGCCGCGGTTGTCCCCTTTGGTCGCTTTTGGCTATTTAAGTGCATGGCGCTATGGGGCAAGGGCTGATTCAGTAAGATGGTTGGCGCTCCAGTGTGGAGTCTGGTTGTCGGAGGTCGCTCTTTGCGCATGCTCTGCCCCTTTCTGTCACGTGGGCTGTGGGTCTGTCGACGGAGACGTGCATGTGGTCGGTGAGTGTGTGCGTCTAGTGAGAGGGCGATGGTCTCGTCTGTGGTGCTAAACGACGCGAGCATGTGAAAGTGGCATTTGAATGTAGCAGCCTGCAACCGGATACTCTACAGAATCACGCGGTGGGAATTATTCATGTTCTGAAAGTCCTGCTGTATATATTTATATAGAATTTCGTGCTGTTTGCAGTGGACGGCTCTGCCAGTGTTTGGACGGCCATGTGGTCTGTTTCACATTGACCACTGGTGCTCAACTTATTGAACAGTAGTTAACTGTGTGAACGAGGTTTGCCTGTTTTGGGCGCACTTGAGATACGGGAAGGAGTGTATACCTAAGTGCATGTCTGTGCACTCCGAAATAACCACAGGTTCCATTTTATGGTTGTCTGCTGGTATTTAGTTAAAGTGTTCAGAGGTAAACGAGCAGAGGCTTAATCATGAAAAATTTATTGTGTGCTAGAGTTATGTCATATTGTAATTATTGAGTGTGTGTTTACGGAATATATATAATATAATAAATCGACTGTAGATACTGCCCAGTTACAGTGTGGTTTTATGTTGTTGTTTCAGTGGTATAATCAGCGGTGAGCGTCGTCCGTTGTAGTTGGTCGTTTGGGGGGGGGGGGGGGGGGACGCTTTGGCGGCGGCCAGTTTGAATTGTAGCTGACAGCGTGGTCACTGTGTTCATCAGTAGACTCCAGTTTTTCGGTGAATTTAAGTTGGGTATTTTATTATTTGTTCGTGGTGACGCCGAGGCATTCGTTTTGCCTCCTTCACTGTTCATTTCAGCCTTCATTCAGGCTCGATCTGAGTTGTACTTTCTACGTACCTTCGATGTGCCATTACGTGTCACTGAAACTTTATAATACCTGAAAGATGCCTTTCATTGTACTGGATTTTTAATATCTGTTTCAGAAAGAGAAATTGCGAGTTGTTTTTGTTGTTTTATGTTAAAATGTGTCCTGCTTCTGTGGAAGTTTTCTAAGTAAACCATTTATTGTTTGTATAGTTCTTAAAATTTATGTAAAGAGGGTTTTAAAATTATTTGTTGTTTGGGGTGGACTTTGACGCCCGTAGACATTTTGTCTGTTTGTTAATGTTTCAAATTCTGGGGCAATTATGTATATTATTCTTCGGTAACAGCAGTTTGCTGTTGTCATGCAATTGTTAAATAACATCTGTTGGAAATTACAAGCTAGAGTTTGTGTAGATTGGTAATGATTGTCTTGTCTTTATTTAGTTGAAGTATCCTTGATCACATGTCCCACGTCTCAACCGTCTTAATGCTGATGCCCTTAATTTTAATGTAGGTGCAGGTTGTTACGACTTTGCTCCTCACTGTTACTTCCCACTGAATTTATTTCTGCGTGATTTATTTCTTTCCCTGGCCTTTTTTATGCTTTGTTGTTTCTTCTGATATCCTAGAGACTCGTTCAGAGTTACCTTCCTTATGCCTAAGTGTGTTTGCTCTTCAGTGAACTATAAAGAGCGACGCCATCGTCTGCTCAACGCTACAAGGTTCCGCTGGCCGCCACTTGCTGGAGTGCTTCGCTCAGCCACTGCCGCCTCAGCAATTGCTCCATCAGAATTCTCCCAGCGACAAGCCTGCCCTTCAGCTGTGCCTGTACACCACCTGCCCGAACGCTACGGATGTCACTCAGACGCCAGAACAACACGGGACAACGCCACGCCGCGCACGGGAAAAGGATGAGCACATATCAATGTTCAAGCCTAATGGAATAATAAAGAATTGTAATGCCTACACTCTTGTCTGTCTGCAGCATGATACACTTGCCTTTCTACGACACTACATATACAGTCACTGGTGGGTGTCATCATCACTTGGACACTTGCACCCATGACGCCATGGGTGGTAGCCAAGTTCCTCCTGACAAGGAAGAGGACGACCTCCAACACTCAGACTTCAAAGAAGGCCAAAATCATTCTGGGAACAGAGGCAGATAGATGCAGCGAAGCCGATTCAATATGGACAGCGGCAACGTATTTACAGGGTGAGTCACCTAACGTTACCGCTGGATATATTTCGTAAACCACATCAAATACTGACGAATCGATTCCACAGACCGAACGTGAGGAGAGGGGCTAGTGTAATTGGTTAATACAAACCATAAAAAAAAGAACGGAAGTATGTTTTTTAACACAAACCTACGTTTTTTTAAATGGAACCCCGTTAGTTTTGTTAGCACATCTGAACATATAAACAAATACGTAATCAGTGCCGTTTGTTGCATTGTAAAAATGTTAATTACATCCGGAGATATTGTACCCTAAAGTTGACGCTTGAGTACCACTCCTCCGCTGTTCGATCGTGTGTATCGGAGAGCACCGAATTACGTAGGGATTCAAAGGGAACGGTGATGGACCTTAGGTACAGAAGAGACTGGAACAGCATATTACGTCTACATGCTAACGCCTTTTTATTGGTCTTTTTCACTGACGCACATGTACATTACCATGAGGGGTGAGGTAAACGTACACACGTGGTTTCCGTTTTCAATTACGAAGTGGAATAGAGTGTGTCCCACTGGAAACGCGTCGACGTATGATGGTGCACCTGCACATTCCGCAATTAACACTAGGCTGAACCTTGACAGGATGTTCGACGGGCGTTTTATAGGACGTGGAGGACGCATAAATTGGCCAGCCCGTTCTCCTGATCTTACACGTCTGGACTTCTTTCTGTGGGCTACGTTAAAGGAGAATGTGTACCGTGATGTGCCTACAGCCCCAGAGGATATGAAACAACGTATTGTGGCAGCCTGCGGCGACATTACACCAGATGTACTGCGGCGTGTACGACATTCATTACGCCAGAGATTGCAATTGTGTGCAGCAAATGATGGCCACCACATTGAACATCTATTGGCCTGACATGTCGGGACACACTCTATTCCACTCCGTAATTGAAAACGGAAACCACGTGTGTACGTGTACCTCACCCCTCATGGTAATGTACATGTGCGTCAGTGAAAAAGACCAATAAAAAGGTGTGAGCATGCGGACGTAATGTGCTATTCCAGTCTCTTCTGTACCTAAGGTCCATCACCGTTCCCTTTAGATCCCTACGTAATTCGGTGCTCTCCGATACACACGATCGAACAGCGGAGGAGTGGTACTCAAGCGTCAACTTGAGGTTACAATATCTCCGGATGTAATCAACATTTTACAATGCAACAAACGGCACTGATTACGTATTTGTTTATATGTTCAGATGTGATAACAAAACTAATGGGGTTCTATTTAAAAAAAACCTAGGTTTGAGTTAAAAAACATACTTCCGTGCTTTTTTTTATGGTTTGTATTAACCAATTACACTAGCCCCTCTCCTCACGTTCGGTCTGTGGAATCGATTCGTCAGTATTTGATGTGGTTTACGAAATATATCCAGCGGTAATGTTAGGTGACTCACCCTGTATTTAACAGCTCAAATTCTGCATTTTCAGTCAGGGGATCCCCTTATCTTTGTGTCCTTGCATCATTAGATTCCTGTCGTCTTTTTTACACTATTTCGGGAGTAGATCCTATTGTAGTACTTGGTAAGGGTCCCAGGCCTCAACCATTGGCACCTATTGTACGCCCTCAGTGCAGTTTATCAGAACACTCAGCTGTAGTTAACTGGCCATTAGGCTAAGCATTGCAGAGAGTGGTGGGTACCAAGGCTTAGGGCAATATAAGTAATAAGTAAATACAAGCATGGTTCATTGTACTCATAAATACTGAATCATGCTTCCATTATAGCCATTTCCTGCTGCTGTTTGTATTCTATTCGTTTGACCAGAAATTCTTATCCTCTTTACATTTGACTTCCGTGGCGCCCACTATATCTAGAATGAACCTCTGCATTTCTATTTCCATATTTTCTAACTTTTCTACGACTTTCAGACTTCTCTCATTCAGCACTACGAGTTGTAGAATGTTAAACTTTGGTTGGTTATTTCTTTTATCATGGTTATTTCCCTCTTGACAGTCTCCTCCCAGATATCTCAATGGGGGACTAATCTGTAATCTTTTCAATTGCGGACATCAGCATGCTATTGTTACTGGCAACATGTTCTGTGGCTTTCATGATGATAAACATTGAGATTCCGCAGTAAACTGAAAGTCTAGTAGCTCGTTCATAATTAAGATAAATAAGATAAAAGCTGTACAGTTTTGCTTTATTATTAATAGTGCAAGAAATATTATTAATAAATACAGTGGTATCATTGTAATGGGAATTATCTTCCATTTCTGTTGGTGCAATAGAAATGAAATTAACTGAGATTTTAATTACGAAAACATTAATTTATTCTAAATAACATGATAACTATATAAAACATATGTTAAAAATACGTGTAACGTTTATGGTGGTTTTCTAGTACATGCCCCTTTGGGTTTATATGTAAATGTCTTCTTTAATTAAAGTGGTTTTGGGTGGAATCTCAGAAAAATAGCCTCTTACAAGCCTACAAAAGTGGGTATCGCAATCCTTGGATCTCGCTGAGAACTTTGGGCTGATACATCGATCGTTCTTGTAGCCCTATAGCTTTTACAATAATTAACTTTAAAGGAGTTGACTATTCCTTTTTGTTTAATCCAAAGTTACATTTGTGGTATCGAACTGTTCAAGGCGTTGTACTATTTAAAACTGTGCTTTGATGTATTTTGTATGGTTGTTGTGGTATGAAAATACACCAACATAACAAAGACAGACGCCATAAGCTGTTTTGCTGCAGCCAGTCAGTTTCTTTTCTTCTGGTTGTAGACAGATCTTACAGAGCCACATGGAAGCGAGCAGTTGATGCCTTCTTCGGCAGCATCATACTGTAGCTGTCCAGCAGGAGCTGGTCTGTTTTAAGCCATGCGACACATACCTTAGGTTAGCACATAGTTCTTCCATGAGCACTGCAGATGAATGCTCGGTCTGCGGGGTGTTTACTCGACTACAGTTTGCGAGGGAGATGGCGATCAAATTACACGCATCTTTTCTGGAGTTTCAGAAAGTTACCGACACTCCCTAGCCGTCTACACCATCAGAAGGACTGCCAACGCACCTTTAAGTCGCGAGTCACCACAATAAAGCGTCCGTAGCTAAAAACTTGACACAGGATAAACATCAATGTACGGCTTTATATGAAAATGAAACTGCCACTGAAAGAGCAGGAGTAAAATAAATAACTAGCAGGAGGGAAACTCACACCAGATGTATGAAGTGTGTGAACATACAGTCCGCCTTGCTAGACTGGAAGGGCCTTCAATGTTGTTAACAGCACTGAGTCACACACATTACTCTGGAAGACTTGAGGACGAGATAGATAGTAGAGCATAACATACTAGCAACTTGGAGTCAATAAATGAAAGTGCTTTAGCATGTTGCCAGAGATCTCCCAATCGTGAACGTAAGGAACATGGAGTGAGGTCAGCGTGACTGTGGTGCCTCGTTTTTAGGCATCGCATATATATATATATATATATATATATATATATATATATATATATATATGCGATGCCTAAAAACGAGGCACCACAGTCACGCTGACCTCACTCCATGTTCCTTACGTTCACGATTGGGAGATCTCTGGCAACATGCTAAAGCACTTTCATTTATTGACTCCAAGTTGCTAAAAACAATATATATATATATATATATATATATATATATATATATATATATATATATATATATATATATATATATATATATATATATTGTTTTTAGAAAATACGTCCTAATGTTGCGCAACTGTCGGTTCCTCTTAACGATCTGCAGAAAAAGGGAAAAATGTTTCAGTGGCACCCCTCTCAGCAAGCATATTTCGAAAGTCTCAACACTGTGCAACAAAGTGCGTCTGTGTTGGCTATGCGGATTGTGAAAAAGAATTTATTGTCCAGACGGACGCATCGCCGTGTTGCTTCGAGAATATCTGGAGTATGTGGTGGGGTACGCCTCTCAGAGTCTGGAAGTAAACACTCGCTATACAAACTTGAAGCTTGGCAGTTTTGATTCTTCAGAGGAATGTAAAAAGGAATTTCGAAAGTAGAAACTTCCAGTTACAGACAGATAACCAAGCTCTCAGCTGGGTGCACGTGTGGCAGAGGTGCACAGGGCGCATTACACCGGGGTCGTAAGGATATCCGCTTTTCTATTAAAGTTAGACATATTAGAGAAACTGAGAACGTATTTGCGGGAGACCTAAGCTGTACCGAACGAGGTGGCACAGTGGTTAGCACACAGGACGTGCTTCGGGAAGACGACGGTTCAATCCCTTTTCGAGCGGTCTAAGGCACTGCAGTCATGGACTGTGCGGCTGGTCCCGGCGGAGGTTCGAGTCCTCCCTCGGTTATGGGTGTGTGTGTGTTTGTCTTTGGATAATTTAGGTTAAGTAGTGTGTAAGAGGGCGGAGGAGCGGATAGAGGTTCAGGGCACTCTCTTGTCCTAGGGGTGGGAAATTGCCCCTAAAGGCGGAAGAATCAGCAATGATCAACAACATGAGGATGCAGAAGGCAATGGAAACAACTGCATTAAAGACACGTAACGTGTATCCACAGGACATGTGGCCTGTAATTGAAGAAGTGTCATGATGATCTCTCCATTCGCCAAAGATTCCGGAATACTCCCCCATTCGGATCTCCGGGAGGGAACTGCCAAGGGGGAGGTTACCATGAGAAAAAGATTGAATAATCAACGAAAGTATAACGTTCTACGAGTCGGGGCGTGGTATGTCAGAAGCTTGAACGTGGTAGGGAAACTAGAAAATCTGAAAAGAGAAATTCAAAGGCTCAATCTAGATATAGTAGGGGTCAGTGAAGTGAAGTGGAAGGAAGACAAGGATTTCTGGTCAGATGAGTATCGGGTAATATCAACAGCAGCAGAAAATGGATAGCAGTTGTAGGATTCGTTATGAATAGGAAGTTAGGGCAGAGGGTGTGTTACTGTGAACAGTTCAGTGACCGGGTTGTTGTAATCAGAATCGACAGCAGACCAACACCGACAACGAGAGTTCAGGTATACATGCCGACGTAGCACGCTGAAGATGAACAGATAGAGAAAGTGTATGCGGATATTGAAAGGGTAATGCAGTATGTAAAGGGGGACGAAAATCTAATAGTCATGGGCGACTGGAATGCAGTTGTAGGGGAAGGAATAGAAGAAAAGGTTACAGGAGAATATGGGCTTGGGACTAGGAATGAAACAGGAGAAAGACTAATTGAGTTCTGTAACAAGTTTCAGCTAGTAATAGCGAATATCCTGTTCAAGAATCACAAGAGGAGGAGGGAGATACGGGAAGATTTCAATTAGATTACATCATGGTCAGACAGAGATTCCGAAATCAGATACTGGATTGTAAGGCGTACCCAGGAGCAGATATAGACTCAGATCACAATATAGTAGTGATGAAGAGTAGGCTGAAGTTCAAGACATTAGTCAGGAAGAATCAATACGCAAAGAAGTGGGATACGGAAGTACTAAGGAATGACGAGATACGTTTGAAGTTCTCTAACGCTATAGATACAGCAATAAGGAATAGCACAGTAGGCAGTCCAGTTGAAGATGAATGGACATCTCTAAAAAGGGCCATCACAGAAGTTGGGAAGGAAAACATAGGTACAAAGAAGGTAGCTGCGAAGAAACTATGGGTAAAAGAAGAAATACTTCAGTTGATTGATGAAAGGAGGAAGTACAAACATGTTCCGGGAAAATCAGGTATACAGAAATACAAGTCGCTGAGGAATGAAATAAACAGAAAGTGCAGGGAAGCTAAGACGAAATGGCTGCAGGAAAAATGTGAAGACATCGAAAAAGGTATGATTGTCGGAAGAACAGACTCAGCATACAGGAAAGTCAAAACAACCTTTGGTGACATTAAAAGCAACGGTGGTAACATTAAGAGTGCGACGGGAATTCCACTGTTAAATGCAGAGGAGAGAGCAGATAGGTGGAAAGAATACATTGAAAGCCACTATGAGGGTGAAGATTTGTCTGATGTGATAGAAGAAGAAACAGGAGTCGATTTAGAAGTGATAGGGGATCCAGTATTAGAATCGGAATTTAAAAGAGCTTTGGAGGACTTACGGTCAAATAAGGCAGAAGGGATAGATAACATTCCATCAGAATTTCTAAAATCATAGGGGGAAGTGGCAACAAAACGACTATTCACGTTGGTGTGTAGAATATATGAGTCTGGCGACATGCCATCTGACTTTAGGAAAAGCATCATCCACACAATTCCGAAGACGGCAGGAGCTGACAAGTGCGAGAATTATCGCACAATCAGTTTAACAGCTCATACATCGAAGCTGCTTACAAGAATAATATACAGAAGAATGGAAAAGAAAATTGAGAATGCGCTAGGTGACGATCAGTTTGGCTTTAGGAGAGGTAAAGGCACGAGAAAGGCAATTGTGACGTTGCGGTTAATAATGGAAGCAAGACTAAAGAAAAATCAAGGCATGCTCATGGGATTTGTCTACCTGGAAAAAGCGTTCGATAATGTAAAATGGTGCAAGATGTTCGAAATTCTGAGAAAAATGTGGGTAAGCTATAGGGAGAGACGGGTAATATACAATATGTACAAGAGGCAAGAGGGAATAATAAGAATGGACTACCAAGAACGAAGTTCTCGGATTAAAAAGTGTGTGAGACAGGGATGTAGTCTTTCCCCCCTCCTGTTCAATCTGTGCATCGAAGAAGAAATGATGGAAATAGAAGAAAGGTTCAGCAGTGAAATAAAAATTCAAGGTGAAAGAATATCAATAATGCGATTCGCTGATGACAGTGAAATCCTGAGTGAAAGTAAAGAAGAATTACGTGATCGGCTGAACGGAATGAAAAATCTAATGAGTACAGAATACGGATTGAGAGTAAATCAAAGAAAGACCAAAGTAATGAGAAGTAGCAAAATTGAGAAGAGCGAGAAACTTAACATCAGGATTGATGGTCACGAAGTCCATGAAGTTAAGGAATTCTGCTACCTAGGCAGTAAAATAACCAATGACGGACGGAGCAAGGAAGACATCAAAAGCAGACTCGCTATGGCAAAAAAGGCATTTCTGGCCAAGAGAAGTCTACTAATATCAAACCATGGTACTAGAGGGAGCTGTAGAGGGCAAAAACTGTAGAGGAAGACAGAGATTGGAATACGTCAAGCAAATAATTGAGGACGTAGGTTGCTAGTGCTACTCTGAGATGAAGAGGTTAGCACAGGAAAGGAATTCGTGGCGGGCCGCATCAAACCAGTCAGTAGACTGATGACCAAAAAAAAAAAAAAAAAAAAAAAAAAAAATTGATTAGGGACTGATGACCTTAGCAGTTAAGTCTCATAAGATTTCACACACATTTGAACAATCCCTTTTGGGTTTTCAGTGATTTCCCTACATCGTCATTTCAGGCAAATGGCGAGATGGTTCCTTAGAACGGACACAGCCAACTTCGTTCCCCATCCTTCCCTAATCCGACAGTACCGATTACATCGCTGCATGGTCCCCTCCCCCAAATCAACAAACCAACCTAAGTTGTAGATGATAGGCATGCTGGTGTTAATGAGTTAGTGCAGGACGTTGATGTTGATCCCGACGTAGTTGTAGACCCTATTTTGACCGGGTTTTCTGGGACATAGCTCAACAATAAGATAATGACACTGAGTTGGCCCACATTAAGGGACGTTTGAGGAAAGGGGAGATAGTCAAGTCTTACGCAATGAGAGGCAAAGTCCTATGTTGTGCTCTCGAGGTCGCAAAGTCGACGAGGTTGTTTTGCCATCTGAGCTTGTGCCATGTGTATTTAAATATTTGCATGAAACACCGGAGGGAGGACACTTATATAACTTTAAGACTAAGATGAAAGTTCTTGAGAGATTCATCTGGAAGGGTTATGGATAAGCAGATTCAGGAATTAGTTCAAGAATGTAAGACTTGTGCTATTAGTAAACCGACTGTGAATTCCCGGCGGGGGTTGTTGTCCTCGAATTAGCGCCTATAAGAAAACTTTGTATGAGTGTACTTTTTCCGAGACCAAAGGAGGGTACCCGGTTCGCACTTAGGTGTATAGACGCCTGTACACGTTTCTGCTCGTTACTCCTAAGACAGAACATCCACGAAGGACTATTGTATCTGATAACGTGACTCCTTTACAGATTTCAGGAATTTTTTTCAGAGATGAGAATAGCCCACACCACCACTGCACGTTATTATCCAAACCCATCATTCGGCGAGAGAGTTAACACAACTTCAGAGCAGCGCTCATCGCCTTCCATCATGATGACCACTCCAGGTGGGACATATCCTTGTGTTGGTTAAGTTATGCCTTAACACTCCTATCCATTAAGGGCACAAGGAAAGCCTTTGGATTTAACTGCACGCCTTGGCTGCCGTGGTGGACGTCAACAACAGGGAAGAGGGTATTGGCCAGAGACTTCCGATACGGCGAGACTGGGCGCAGCTTACTTCAGGACTATCTGGCTGGCTGTTACCGAAGCAGAACCTGGAGACAGCGGATTTGCCAATGTGAGTGTGTTAGTAGACAGGGCTCTTGTCTTGTGCTGGAGATCTGCAACCGCTGTACGCTTCTACTGCAGTCATGTAATATGGAACCCTCTTCCTTCGAACACAGGTAAAACTTACCACTATTCATTCACTAGAGCACACAAGCAAGAGCGTTAACTACTGCCAACCATTTCATCATATGAATGAAGACAGAACGTATCCAGGTATAGCAACCAAGTATTAAAGATCAACTTCCCTAAGAACATTACACAGCATAACACTGTATTAGAAGTAAGAGTGCCCTGCAATCTCTCAACTGAATAGTTCAGAGGTAGCTAGGAAGGGATTAGAAGTTCAGAACTGTGATACTTAAGTCAAATACGGAAACTAGCTGAACATACGTTGCTGCACTAGGGATATCAATGGAAGCACAGTCTCTGGCTACGCTGACTCAGTAACAGAATAAAATTGTACATAAGAAGAAAGGAGAAATAGAGAAGCATTTGGCAGAGACAAAAGGTCCTAGATTAATCTAGGAACTAAGGGCGAGCTTTGTATCATCATAACCTTTCAAAGATTTCGAGAGTAATGGCATATCAGTACATCCTGTTGAATGGGTCCATCGGTTGGGCCACTGCTTTCACATCCAATGACCAGCACATCGTCAATTAGGTTTTGCCCTGACCTGTGTTTACAGAAAGGCATTAGTGACACTATATTCAATAAGCGAGAAATGAGTGTCATTTGAAGCATTATGGAAAAATTTTTAGAGATCTGCTGATCATGTGTGAAACAGGACATGATGAAGTGGGTAATGATATGTTTAAATAGGTTAGGAGAGGTAGGTTTATGTTAGCCAGTACTGTTGGTAGAAGAGTTAGAAAGCAGGAACATACATCTTGAGAAAGATTGTGTAGTTTGTGAAGTTTCGTTGGACAGTAATAGGTCAAAGAAAGGAGACTGTAGATCAGTTAAAGAAATTGTTCAAGGCATGTAGTACTTTGACTGAGAGAGAAAGAAGGAGAAAAAGAGAGAGACAGAGAGAGAGACAGAGAGAGAGAGAGAGAGAGAGAGAGAGACAGAGAGAGAGAAGAAGAAGAAGAAGAAGAATTGCAGAAAACATCCTATGTATCATCATTAATCACAAACGAGGTAAACGTAGGACACAGGGATGAACATTGTGAATTGAATGAGCATTATAATAACGGGCATGTAACTAGGAGAAGAAGAAATGCACGCAATCATTGCGATTGTGGTCACTCGCAATTTAAAAATGGCGACTGGAGGGCACCATAACTGAGGAATTATTCAGGAGAGAATGACTGGGAAGAAGGGAGTAGAGCAAGGTCAAAATATTTTTAGAGAGTGCGAGCGTAAATAATATGTATGTTTGTGGTGCATAAGATAAGGAGAATAAGTGGTTTATCATAGTCATGACTGAGTGTTCATGTTTTCTTCTTTTTCTAGTCTTTATTTCTGATAATTTTTCTTGTTTTATCATGTTTAGCTTAGGACAAATGTAGTTTGTGAGGGTAATTAATTATTTTTTCAAGTGTTAGTAAGTAAGAACTTTATTCTTATTGCATTTTTATCTTCAGTCGACACAGCATGTTATGGTGAGATTAAAATACGTAATTAATTGTGACACCATCTACTTTTCCGGAGTTTCAGGATCATTAAACCAATGACAAAGTCACTAGAAAGTGAGATCCTCTAATTCTATTATTCATGTCGTCTGTTAGAGTCAGACCTGTCGGTCATATTACTCCAAGTTCGGAGTCGATGTGCAGTTATTTTCCCAAAGATTTGGTAGTCTTTGTGCTTTAGCGACGGTGATGTTCGGTTGAGTGGTTATGTTTGGCTGCAACAGAGTGGCTTTCCGCTTGGATTCTGTTTCATTAAAGTCGAGTTTGTGTCCATGCTATGAGTGCGTGTTTTATGCGCGGTCAGCTGAGGAACTTGGTTCCCAATATCGCAGCGCAGGGACATTTTCTCTGCATTTTTGCAGGCGCCTGACGTCACAACACGTGCAAGAGGTGGTCGGTATGTTGTCCCAGAGGTTTTGTTATAGCAAGGACATTGCGAGTCCTACTCAGAGGTGTCTTTTCTCATGAGGCAACGATGACAATGAACGTCCAAAACGTAGGGATGTTAGAGATACACACTACGAAGGACATGAGATCATGCTGATATGTACACTGTTTGTCAGTAGAAACATGAACACACTTGACTGACCGTCCGTATTTGTTAATTTTTGAATAGTATTACTGATATACAACTACGAGTGTCAGAAAAAACATGTGATACGAATTTATTAGAGACAAAAGAACTAGTATGTCATTCCAATGTGAAAGTATTGAACAAAATGATTTGGTATCTGAACCAAGCGTTTGCCAACAGCATAATTCAATCTCACAGAAGTGGTGCATAAGTTATAAACAGACGGTATGTGACCAGTAAGTTAATTATCATCTTTTGCACGTGGTATTACATTCTTTTTGTATGTCGTAATCTTATTGTGGCGTTAAGTTCCATATTTACAACTGTTTTCTTAAGAAATCGTTAAATAGCGTTGAGTGCATTACCACGCTGCGGTGATGCTGTTGCTCGAGCAATGTTCAGACTGAGAATGACAGTCTAAGGATGCTGAAGACACTACGGCAGGTGGAGGTAGTGATGGGAGAAGGACCAGAAGGAATGCACTACAACAGTGCAGGAGAGAAGAAGCCATTTTTGGCCATAAATTATCATCTGTAAGATGACAGATATCACTTTAGAACAAAAGCATTTGACTATTAACTAACACCTCGGAAAACCATAAACACACTCAGCCGCCATCTTACGAATTAATTATGGTGACTATAATGACAGGTATAGACCATTAATTACAATCGTCATGACAGGTATTGCCTATTAATTACGTCCTAAGTCAAATTAAGAGGTCAAGTGAGCGGTCTGTTTATATATGCTGGGTCTGGGGCAACTGGCCAGTCTGTTTACATACGAGAACAGCGACACTCATTGAGGCTGAATCCACATAGGTCCGCTTCTCTTATATTGCTCTATTCCTTTATTTTCTTGAATGTTTTTATATTGCTTCCGTTCCATCAATTGAAGTATTTCAAAAAAATCTCTTCACAGTTCTCTTTCGTACATTTGGAGTTGAAGGTCTGCGATTTGAGCTGTCCATCCTCCTCAACTGAACTAGCTACTTGATATTCAAAGTCGCAGTATCTACATTCTCAGCGAACTTTGAACGGAAGTAAACATTCATCATTACATCAGTATCCTCTTTCTTAAACTTCAGACTACTTTTCATCGTTACTTATTTACCAAGTAAGTTAACATGTCCTGCTGGGTGTGCTTACAATCCAGTACCTGATTTTAGAATGTTGTCTCAGCATGATACAACCCCTTCACATCTTCGTTTTTTCTCATATTGTAATTACTATTGCCAGTTGAAATGCATTGCACAAGGGTCTGTCAAAATAAAACCTAACAGACGGAAAAAACCAAAGTAAACTGTTTATTATTTTGAAAATAATTGGTGTAGCTGTTAATATATTTATCGCACTGTGAGACAAGATGGTCATGACTTCATTGGTCTATGCACGGTACCAACATGTAGCAAAAATCCAAGCGCGAAAATGCGATTTTCAGTAGGTCATTTCTCGGGTTGTAATGATTACTGTGTAAGGTGTTAAGAGTTTCGAATAAAAATTTAAACTTTGCATTCTTCTTCCAGCACATGCAATTGAGCAAATCGGTTGGTTCTTTTTCCTTAAGTTTGGTCTGGGGTTGGTCTAAGATCGTTTGTCAAAGCACCACCCTTTCACGGGCGGTTCCTGATAAAACCCCGAGAAACCATGATTTTTTGCTACCAAAAGTATCAGTTATAGCGATGGCTAATTCAATAATTATTTCTATTAATGCAAATTATCTAAATTTCTACTATACGTTCTTAAAATGATGCTCTCGGATAATTTAGAAACTTTGTCGATACATCACTCGTTACTGAGATCCGAAAGTTCCAAGTTACCGCACTTACGCCGGCAAACCCAAAAACCGGTTTCTAGCCGTTTTTTACACCGTGAGTTGCAATTATCTAAATACTTAACGGTAGGAAATTGCTCAAATTTTAACTGTGCATTTCTTAGAAATTTATCTAGAAACGTTATTTTTCCGTTTATCCGTTATCAAGATCCGCCCCCCGCCTCCCCCCCAAAAAAAAAAAAAAAAAAAAAAAAAAAAACATGTTGTTTGGGTACCAAAATTGATAATTGTGGGTGGTCATTTCTTTAATTTCTTTTGATGGCAGATCATCAAATTTTTTAACATATGTTCTTAAGATGTTCTCGGGGAACCATGAAACGCTCCTCGTTATCATTTCCGTTACCTATATCCTGAGGTTCAAAGTTACCGTAGTCATTCACGCAAAATATTCACTTAATATCGGATCTGTGGCGTAAGTGTTACTTTAATTGAGGTAGTGAATACATGGCAAGAGTTTTGGGGGTCATCGCAAGGTTCTGAGATCGCCAAACTAAGTTTCTAGTTGCCTTTTTTCACGGTACAACTTTATGCCGCGCTGTCTGACCTGGAAATTATTCAATGGTACCACCTGGCAGCATAAGCACGTCGCAAAGAAAAAAAAATTATTTAGCCATAGGTAATTCTTGGTACCTGCAGATCGAACACCTCATTTTTTGTATACTGTAGGTGTAGCTTAAAAATGCGCATTTTTATGTGAATTCGTGTAATGTGAACTTTCGTTGGATGGGAGACGATATTGTGTGAACCTTGTATTATGCATACTTATTTTTTGTATGTTTAAAAGTCTGTATTGTGTGCAAGTATACAGGGTGAGTCACCTAACATTACCGTTGGATATATTTCGTAAACCACATCAAATACTGACGAATCGATTCCACAGGCCGAACGTGAGGAGAGGGGCTAGTGTAATTGGTTAATACAAACCATAAAAAAATGCACGGAAGTATGTTTTTTAACACAAACCTACGTTTTTTTAAATGGAACCCCGTTAGTTTTGTTAGCACATCTGAACATATAAACAAATACGTAATCAGTGCCGTTTGTTGCATTGTAAAATGTTGATTGCATCCGGAGATATTGTAATCACAAGTTGACGCTTGAGTACCACTCCTCCGCTGTTCGATCGTGTGTATCGGAGAGCACCGAATTATGTAGGGGTCCAAAGGGAACGGTGATGGACCTTAGGTACAGAAGAGACTGGAACAGCACATTACGTCCACATGCTAACAACTTTTTATTGGTCTTATTCACTGACGCACATGTACATTACCATGAGGTGTGAGGTGCACGTACACACGTGGTTTCCGTTTTCAATTACGGAGTGGAATGGAGTGTGTCCCGACATGTCAGGCCAATAGACGTTCAATGTGGTGGCCATCATTTGCTGCACACAATTGCAATCTCTGGTGTAATGAATGTCGTACACGCCGCAGTACATCTGGTGTAATGTCGCCGCAGGCTGCCACAATACGTTGTTTCATATCCTCTGGGGTTGTAGGCACATCACGGTACACATTCACCTTTAGGGTACCCCACAGAAAGAAGTCCAGAGGTGTAAGATAAGGAGAACAGGCTGGCCAATTTATCCGTCCTCCACGTCCTATGAAACGCCCGTCGAACATCCTGTCAAGGGTCAGCCTAGTGTTAATTGCGGAATGTGCAGGAGCACCATCATGCTGATACCACATACGTCGACGCGTTTCCAGTGGGACATTTTCGAACAACGTTGGCAGATCATTCTGTAGAAACGCGATGTGTGTTGCAGCTGTTTGGGCCCCTGTAATGAATTGAGGACCAATGAGGTGGTCGCCAATGATTCCGCACCATACATTTACAGTCCACGGTCGTTGTCGCTCTGACTGTCTGAGCTAGCGAGGATTGTCCACGGACCAGTAATGCATGTTCCGTAGATTCACTGCCCCGTGGTTTGTGAAACCCGCTTCATCGGTAAACAGGTAGAACTGCAACGCATTCTCTGTTAATGCCCATTGACAGAATTGCACTCGATGATTAAAATCATCACCATGTAATTGCTGATGTAGCGACACATGAAACGGGTGAAAGCGGTGACGATGCAGTATGCGCATGACACTACTTTGACTCAGTCCACCGGCTCTCGCAATGTCCCGTGTACTCATGTGTGGGTTCATGGCAACAGCAGCTAACACACCAACTGCACCCGCTTCTCCTGTGACGGGCCTGTTACGGACCCGTTTGCGTGCTGCGACCATACCTGTTGCATACAGTTGGCAGTAGATGTTTTGCAATGTGCGGCACTTTGGATGCTCTCTGTTCGGGTACCGTTCTGCATACACCCCGCAGGCTTCAGCTGCATTTCGTCGACACACGCCATAGATGAGTATCATCTACGCCTTTTCAGAGTTCGAATACACTATGGTCACAGTTCCTACAACACTACACTATCACAGAAGTCTGGTAACACGGTGTACTACAGTTGGTCTGCGTGCGAAGAAGAATGCAGAATAACAATAGCAGCAAGCGCTACATGCGGACACTGCGACAGCTAGACCAAACGACAACAGTGCACTACAGCCACACTTGTAAACACGGTCGTCATCGTAAACATGTCCCTGCAGATGCTGCTCGCCGCCCGTGTACCGTGTTTGTTACAACACGCAACTGGACGTCGAAGGTTTCAAGCGTCAACTTTAGGTTACAATATCTCCGGATGCAATTAACATTTTACAATGCAACAAACGGCACTGATTACGTATTTGTTTATATGTTCAGATGTGCTAACAAAACTAACGTGGTTCCATTTAAAAAAACGTAGGTTTGTGTTAAAAAACATACTTCCGTGCATTTTTGTGTGGTTTGTATTAAACAATTACACTAGCCCCTCTCCTCACGTTCGGTCTGTGGAATCGGTTCGTCAGTATTTGATGTGGTTTACGAAATGTATCCAGCGGTACCGTTAGGTGAATCACCCTGTATAAAGTAAATGTCAAAACTTTATTGAACTACAGAATTCGTTTTATTTAAGCAGGTCATCCGGCTGTAACAGGGAGAAAAAGGAAACCAACTGAAAAAATGCTCTTGTCGGATCACATAAAAGATGAATTTGCTCCGCTGTAAAAGAATGACAGAAAATACGGGAACCAGCCGTCTCAATCCTCATTCCATCTTCGTCGCCAAAAATTTTGGCATGTGAACATATTCGTGCATGTGAACATATTCGTGCTTTTATTTGCTGAAAGAGAGTAGCAAACAGGCAATGACAGTGGAAGATGGTGGAGACAGTGCCAGTGAAAGACAGAGAGGAGAAAGTGATAATGGGAGGAAGTGGCAATGTAAGAGAAAGACACAGATGAAGACAGTATAAGACAGGGGAGATAGCGATGGTCAGTGGGAGACTGTGACAGTTAAAGAGAAACAGAGATGGATGAAAATTGTACCAGTGTGAGCAAAAGAGTGAAGTAAAGTGGAAGAAAAAGGGATGAGTTGAGACCATACAAACGATTCATGTGTCTAGATCCCACAAACTGTCGAACTTTAACACAATAAAACTTTCCCACTATCTCCCATCCCCTATATCACGTCTTAAAGCTTCCCAGCCTAGGGGCCAAAACCACGACCAAACCATCCTCAATGACATGTGTAGAGGGAAGACAGGGTGTCTGAAGAGAAAGACAGCAAGCTGCAAACGAGAAAGGAAGAGACAGAGGCAATGAAAGAGAAGAAGAATGAGGCAGAGACGATAGAAGTGAGACAGAGACAAAGTGAAAGTGAAAGTGGCTGAGAAGCAGTGTTAATGAAGAGTGAGAGAAAGTGATGAAGACAGTGACAGTGGGAGAGAGAAACACAGGAGAAAGTGGCTATGAGAGCAAAAGGATAGAGAGAGAGAGAGAGAGAGAGAGAGAGAGAGAGAGAGAGAGATGTATCTAATATGTGAGAAGAAGATACTGAGTGAGTTTGGTTGGCTTAAATACTTTAGATTGATCTGTGTTAAAGGAGTGCAGTTATGTTCACATGCCAAAATTTTTGTTGAGGAAGGAGCAATCATGACTGAGGCGATTGGTTCTTCACTTTTCTGTCAGAGTCTTTTAAAGAAGAGGATGTTCGCCATTTCTGTACTCAGATACGAGCATTTTTCAGCTGGTGGGAAAGCGTTGTGGTTGCTTATGGAACCACGATTGTACCCAGGTGTGCACCTTGTACAGTGGCAAAGTAATTTCTACCACCTACTCGTTAAGCCTAGTCATTTGATATGTCACAAGCCACACTTTGAAAGCAATTAGGTAATTTGCATAGTACAGAGTGTAATAAGAACATACGTGGCTTGCACGTGCACGCTACTAACAATTCCTACCTTATTAGCTTGCAGAAAAACACGTAAAATTCTGGTAGTAAAGTCGAACTGAAGTGAAAGAGGTTTGCCAGTTGACATCGCAGAAGTGCGACAGGGATATACACTTAGCGATCTATAACAGAGCGACTCTCGCGGCAGGGAGGCCAGTTACTGGACAATGTAAGCGGTCTTTGGCTTTGCGCGAGGCGAAAGCACAAAATACAGCGTCATGGGCCTTCTGTAAACAGTAAAAACATGTGATACTACCGTGGACAATGCGTGTGCTTCACATGCTGAGCACCTGACATCGTGGAGCTTTTAACGTAAGGAATCACGAACGCTGGATGATCAGGAATAAGACAGAGATTCTTAGTAGTCGAGTAAGCGAAGATGGACTGTAAAAAGCAGGCCCATTGCTGATACGAGCCGTGCAAGGAAGCGAAGTTGCGGTACAATGAGGGAAGTCAGCAATAATATAGTCAATTACGTAGAGATAATTGGGCCACTCTCTCTCTGGAGTTGTGTGTTGTACGGAGCACACAACGCTCTGTGGTGACGCCGAGAGAAATATTTTTCTGTGAACACTTTGTTGATCCACGAAGCTCTCTGTCAGCCGATTTTGTGATGGATTTCTCGTATGTCTCGGTGCTGGAGGACACGAGAAGAGCTGTTATAGTTTACGTTCTAGCGAGAATTTTTGAGGGATACAGTGTGCACATGGTCCAGCCTTGGCGCGTGTACAAAGTCATTTGCATTCTGTGCCTTACTTCAGAAACATAGAGAAATTGTTGACTGCTAATTTATGTCAGAGGCCAACGTAGGCTTGTGAGGATAACAGGTACGAGCGGCTACGGACGCAACAGCCAACCGCTGCCGAGGTTTTCGCTGCATTCTGCGAAATGTAAAAAATGCAATGCTTAGGCGTTAAATGTTGAAGTCAGCAGCGTGCTTTCACTTCAGGTCTGCATTACATTGGTGTAAATATTCACATTTCCTCACGTTCTTGTCGGTCTCGTCACTCACGTGTGTTCTTGAGGTTTAAATTTGAGAAAGTGATCCGGCAGTTAGGAATTACTGCCCACCTACAGTTTAGTTTATATTGTCACAGTATACAGTTTTGGTTTTGATAGCAGTATCAATTGAAATCGTCGGTATTAAGTTGCTAGCGACCTTAATATTTTCCTTGTATTTATTTTTTTATTCCTAGTTTCTATAGGATTTTCTTAATATTACCATTTCCGCATCTTCAATCCAAATGGTGCGACTGCTACGGTCGCAGGTTCGAAACCTGCCTCGGGCATGGATGTGTGTGATGTCCTTAGGTTAGTTAGGTTTAAGTAGTTCTAAGTTCTAGGGGACTTATGCCCACAGCAGTTGAGTCCCATAGTGCTCAGAGCCATTTGAACCAATCCAAATGTGTATGGTAAAAACTCTTTTCTGTAGGGAATAGGCTGTTGTTTGTCCTAAAGTAGTTTCCCTTCTTACTCACTGACATATTCTAGGTACGCTAACGGCAGCTATTCTTCTGATGGCTTATAGTCGGCGTGGCTGGGATCTCCGCAACCTACACGACACTGATTAGAGGCTTAATATTTGATTTCCCCTTTCGGAGAATTCCTTGCTCTCTAATTGGTGGAGTAGATCACACCAAACCAGTACCGGCTCCTTTGAACCTCTTCGTCCAAAGCAAATCGACGGCTCGGAATTGCATGGAGGATGTTTAAGCGCTTTCCAGCCGAACTACTGCCCAAACGTTGCCATGATTTTTTGACTACGCCGCAGGTTTCTGTCGGAAGCCCTTACACATCCTCCTTAAAGTCGCTATCCCTTCCCATAAGATTTCCAAATCTCTGGAGCCCTGCAGAAAAGTATTCGTGGCAATAGATTTGTCTCGGACGAGGAGGTTGACACCTGTGTGCAATCATAGTTCTGTAGCAAAAACAAAAGGTTTCCCATGAAGGCACTGAGCGTCTTGTCTTACAATGGGTTAAACATATTAACAGCTGCGACGAATACTTTTGAAATGATATACACTTTACTTAATTTTTTCCATCTTGTTTTCATTTTACTGATCCTCATAGAATATAAGCAGTATTGCTCCTCGTTCATCTCCACTGCATTTCTTTCTTTTCTCATAAATTTGCCTTCTATTCCTACACTTAGGACGTTTATAAATGAACGTATGTTAGGAACTATCTATTTCCGTGGCAAAAGAAACCAAATGAACTCGTTTCTAAGACTTGGGCTAGTACTGATGTTGACATCAGCTGTAGTATATGCAGGTTGGCGTAATTGTGCTGACCCCGTTACTCGGCGTCTTTGTTTAGGAGACTAGGTATCTAGCATAATAAAACAATCTGAAGGAAGTGTTAATCAGTGGAGTTCGAGAGGTGTTATACCACATACGCATAGAACTGCAGAAGAAACTCAGCGAAGAATCAGATAAGTATAAAGGAAGTGAAGACTTTGATTCCGTGGGGATCCGCAGCGTCTAAGTGAATAATAAGAGAATACATTGTCCGTTGTAGGCTGTACTGTGCTTTATTAAAATCGTGCTATTTCCTAATTTCGGCCGTGAGCCGTTATCTAGCTCACGGCCGAAATTACTTAAAAGCACGATTTTAATAAACCACAATACGGTCTACAAAGGAAAATGCATTCTCTTATTAAAAGGTACTGGCTAAAGTCGATGGCTCGAGTGCAGCAGGTTGCCACTTCAAACCAACCACCCCCCAATTGTTACTTACTGTTTATCATTTCTGGAAGGTTATTGAAATATGTTTGTAATGGTCGTATACTGTATAATATTCCACGTTTGTAAAAATACCAGCAGTGTGGAATATCTGATGTTTCCATAAATAGCTGCATACTCGTCCAGGACGCCAGGGTTGACAGACCGTCGTGTCTTCCTCAGCTTACTGTCTTCACTGGGTACGGTTTTGAGGGTATACGGGGTGGCGGGAGAAGGGGGGGGGGGAGTGGTGTATGTAGTCAGCACACCTCTACCAGCATTTTGGAATATCTGTGTTTCCATAAATAGCTGCATACTCGTCCAGGACGCCAGGGCTGACAGACCGTCGTGTCTTCCTCAGCTTACAGGCTTCCCTGGGTACGGTTTTGAGGGTATAGGGGGTGGCGGGGGAAAGGGGGGGGGGTGGTGCATGTAGTCAGCACCCCTCTACCAGCATTTTGGAATATCTGTGTTTCCATAAATAGCTGCATACTCGTCCAGGACGCCAGGGTTGACAGACCGTCATGTCTTCCTCAGCTTACTGTCTTCACTGGGTACGGTTTTGAGGGTATACGGGGTGGCGGGGGAAGGGGGGGGGGAGTGGTGTATGTAGTCAGCACACCTCTACCAGCATTTTGGAATATCTGTGTTTCCATAAATAGCTGCATACTCGTCCAGGACGCCAGGGCTGTCAGACCGTCGTGTCTTCCTCAGCTTACAGGCTTTCCTGGGTACGGTTTTGAGGGTATAGGGGGTGGCGGGGGAAAGGGGGGGGAGTGGTGCATGTAGTCAGCACCCCTTTACCAGCATTTTGGAATATCTGTGTTTCCATAAATAGCTGCATACTCGTCCAGGACGCCAGGGCTGACAGACCGTCGTGTCTTCCTCAGCTTACTGTCTTCACTGGGTACGGTTTTGAGGGTATAGGGGGTGGCGGGGGAAGGGGGGGGAGTGGTGTATGAAGTCAGCACACCTCTACCAGATTTTTGGAATATCTGTGTTTCCATAAATAGCTGCATACTCGTCCAGGACGCCAGGGCTGCCAGACCGTCGTGTCTTCCTCAGCTTACAGGCTTCCCTGGGTACGGTTTTGAGGGTATAGGGGGTGTCAGGGGAAAAGGGGGGGGGAGTGGTGCATGTAGTCCGCACACCTCTACCAGCATTTTGGAATATCTGTGTTTCCATAAATAGCTGCATACTCGTCCAGGACGCCAGGGCTGTCAGACTGTCGTGTCTTCCTCAGCTTACTGTCTTCACTGGGTACGGTTTTGAGGGTACAGGGGGGAGGCGCGGGGAGGGGGGGATTGGTGCATGTGGCCAGCACACCTCTACCAGCATTTTGGAATAACTGTGTTTCCATAAATAGCTGCATACTCGTCCAGGATGCCAGGGCTGTCAGACCGTCCTGTCTTCCTCAGCTTACTGTCTTCACTGGGTACGGTTTTGAGGGTATAGGGGGTGGCACGGGAAGGGGGGGGAGTGGTGTATGTAGTCAGCACACCTCTACCAGCATTTTGGAATATCTGTGATTCCATAAATAGCTGCATACTCGTCCAGGACGCCAGGGTTGACAGATGGTCGTGACTTTCTCAGCTTACTGTCTTCACTGGGTACGGTTTTGAGGGTACAGGGGGTACGCGGGAGGAGGGGGGGAATGGTGCATGTGGCCAGCACACCTCTACCAGCATTTTTGAATATATGTGTTTTCATAAATAGCTGCATACTCGTCCAGGACGCCAGGGCTGACAGACCGTCGTGTCTTCCTCAGCTTACAGGCTTCCCTGGGTACGGTTTTGAGGGTATAGGGGGTGGCGGGAGAAGGATGGGGGAGTGGTGCATGTGGCCAGCACACCTCTACCAACATTTTGGAATATCTGTGTTTTCATAAATAGCTGCATTCTCGTCCAGGACGCCAGGGCTGACAGACCGTCGTGTCTTCCTCAGCTTACAGGCTTCACTTGGTACGGTTTTGAGGGTACAGGGGGGAGGCGGGGGGAGCGGGGGAGTTGTGCATGTTGCCAGCACACCTCTACCAGCATTTTGGAATATCTATGTTTCCATAAATAGCTGCATACTCGTCCAGGACGCCAGGGCTGTCAGACCATCGTGTCTTCCTCAGCTTACTGTCTTCACTGGGTACGGTTTTGAGGGTACAGGGGGAAGGCGGGGGGAGGGAGGTGGAGTGGTGCATGTGGCCAGCCCACCTCTACCAGCATTTTGGAATATCTGTGTTTCCATAAATAGCTGCATACTCGTCCAGGACGCCAGGGGTGTCAGACCGTCGTGTCTTCCTCAGCTTACAGGCATCACTGGTTACGGGTTTGAGGGTATAGGGGGAGCCGGAGGGGGGGGGGAGTGGTGCATGTGATCAGCACATCTCTACCACCATTTTGGATTATCTATGTTCCCGTAAATAGCTGCATACTCGTCCAGGACGCCAGGGCTGTCAGACCGTCGTGTCTTCCTCAGCTTACAGGCTTCACTGGGTACGGTTTTGAGGGTACAGAGGGGAAGGCGGGGGGAGGGGGGGGGGAGTGGTGCATGTGGCCAGCACACCTCTACCAGCATTTTGGAATATCTGTGTTTCCATAAATAGCTGCATACTCGTCCAGGACGCCAGGGATGACAGACCGTCGTGTCTTCCTCAGCTTACTGTCTTCACTGGGTACGGTTTTGAGGGTATAGGGGGTGGCGGGGGAAGGGGGGGGGGAGTGGTGTATGTAGTCAGCACACCTCTACCAGCATTTTGGAATATCTGTGTTTCCATAAATAGCTGCATACTCGTCCAGGACGCCAGGGCTTTCAGATCGTCGTGTCTTCCTCAGCTTACAGGCTTCCCTGGGTACGGTTTTGTGGGTATAGGGGGAGCCGGGGGGATGGGGGGGGAGTGGTGCATGTGGTCAGCACACCTCTACCAGCATTTTGGAATATCTGTGTTTCCATAAATAGCTGTATACTCGTCCAGGACTCCAGGGCTGTAAGACCGTCATGTCTTCCTCTGCTTACAGGCTTCACTGGGTACGGGTCTGAGGGTATAGGGGGAGGCGAGGGGAGGGGGGGGGGAGTGGTGCATGTGGCCAGCACACCTCTACCAGCATTTTGGAATATCTGTGTTTCCATAAATAGCTGCATACTCGTCCAGGACGCCAGGGATGACAGACCGTCGTGTCTTCCTCAGCTTACTGTCTTCACTGGGTACGGTTTTGAGGGTATAGGGGGTGGCGGGGGAAGGGGGGGGGAGTGGTGTATGTAGTCAGCACACCTCTACCAGCATTTTGGAATATCTGTGTTTCCATAAATAGCTGCATACACGTCCAGGACGCCAGGGCTGTCAGACCGTCGTGTCTTCTTCAGCTTACAGGCTTCCCTGGGTACGGTTTTGAGGGTATAGGGGATGTCGGGGAAAAGGGGGGGGGGAGTGGTGCATGTAGTCCGCACACCTCTACCAGCATTTTGGAATATCTGTGTTTCCATAAATAGCTGCATACTCGTCCAGGACGCCAGGGCTGACAGACCGTCGTGTCTTCCTCAGCTTACAGGCTTCCCTGGGTACGGTTTTGAGGGTATAGGTGGTGGCGGGGGAAAGGGGAGGGGAGTGGTGCATGTAGTACGCACACCTCTACCAGCATTGTGGAATATCTGATGTTTCCATAAATATCTGCATATTCATCGAGGACGCCAGGGCTGACAGACCATCGTGTCTTCCTCATCTTACTGTCTTCACTGGGTACGGTTTTGAGGTCATAGGGGGTGGCGGGGAAAGGGGGGGAGTGGTGCATGTGGCCAGCAAACCTCTACCAGCATTTTGGAATATCTGTGTTTCCATAAATAGCTACTTACTCGTCCAGGACGCCAGGGCTGTCAGACTGTCGTGTCTTACTCAGCTTACAGGCTTCACTGGGTACTGTTCTGAGGGTATAGGGGGAGGCGAGGGGAGGGGGGGAGTGGTGCATGTGGTCAGCACACCTCTACCAGCATTTTGGAATATCTGTGTTTCCATAAATAGCTGCATACTCGTCCAGGACGCCAGGGCTGTCAGACCGTCGTGTCTTCCTCAGCTTACAGGCTTCACTGGGTACGGTTTTGATGGTACAGGGGGATGGCGGGGGGAGGGGGGGAGTGGTGCATGTGGCCAGCGCACCTCTACCAGCATTTTGGAATATCTGTGTTTCCATAAATAGCTGCATACTCGTCCAGGATGCCAGGACTGTCAGACCATCATGTCTTCCTCAGCTTACAGGCTTCCCTGGGTACGGTTTTGAGGGTATAGGGGGTGCCGGGGGGAGGAGGAGGGAGTGGTGCATGTGGTCAGCACATCTCTACCAGCATTTTGGAATATCTGTGTTTCCATAAATAGCTGCATACTCGTCCAGGACGCCAGGGCTGACAGACCGTCGTGTCTTCCTCAGCTTACAGGCTTCCCTGGGTACGGTTTTGAGGGTATAGGGGATGTCGGGGGAAAGGGGGGGAGGTTGTGCATGTAGTCCGCACACCTCTACCAGCATTTTGGAATATCTGTGTTTCCATAAATAGCTGCATACTCGTCCAGGACGCCAGGGCTGACAGACCGTCGTGTCTTCCTCAGCTTACAGGCTTCCCTGGGTACGGTTTTGAGGGTATAGGGGGTGGCGGGGGAAAGGGGGGGGGGAGTGGTTCATGTAGTACGCACACCTCTACCAGCATTGTGGAATTTCTGATGTTTGCATAAATAGCTGCATATTCGTCGAGGACGCCAGGGCTGACAGACCGTCGTGTCTTCCTCAGCTTACTGTCTTCACTGGGTACAGTTTTGAGGTTATAGGGGGTGGCGGGGAAAGGGGGGGGGAGTGGTGCATGTAGTCAGCACACCTCTACCAGCATTTTGGAATATCTGTGTTTCCATAAATAGCTGCATACTCGTCCAGGACGCCAGGGCTGACAGACCGTCGTGTCTGTCTCAGCTTACAGGCTTTCCTGGGTACGGTTTTGAGGGTATAGGGGGTGGCGGGAGAAGGATGGGGGAGTGGTGCATGTGTCGAGCACACCTCTACAACCATTTTGGAATATCTGTGTTTCCATAGATAGCTGCATACTCGTCCAGGACGCCAGGGCTGTCAGACCGTCGTGTCTTCCTCAGCTTACAAACCTCACTGGTCACGGTTTTGATGGTATAGGGGGAGCCGGAGGGAGGGCGGGGAGTGGTGCATGTGGTCAGCACACATCTACCAGCATTTTGGAATATCTGTGTTTCCATAGATAGCTGCATACTCGTCCAGGACGCCAGGGCTGTCAGACCGTCGTGTCTTCCTCAGCTTACAGGCTTCACTGTGTATGGTTTTGAGGGTACAGGGGGATGGCAGGGGGAGGGGGGGAGTGGTGCATGTGGCCAGCGCACCTCTACCAGCATTTTGGAATATCTGTGTTTCCATAAATAGCTGCATACTCGTCCAGGACGCCAGGGCTGTCAGACCGTCGTGTCTTCCTCAGCTTACAGGCTTCACTGGGTTCGGTTTTGAGGGTACAGGGGGATGGTGGGGGGAGGGGGGGGGAGTGGTGCATGTGGCCAGCGCACCTCTTCCAGCATTCTGGAATATCTGTGTTTCCATAAATAGCTGCATACTCGTCCAGGACGCCAGGGCTGTCAGACCGTCGTGTCTTCCTCAGCTTACAGGCTTCACTGGTTACGGTTTTGAGGGTACAGGGGGATGGCGGGGGGAGGGGGGGAGTGGTGCATGTGGCCAGCGCACCTCTACCAGCATTCTGGAATATCTGTGTTTCCATAAATAGCTGCATACTCGTCCAGGACGCCAGGGCTGTCAGACCGTCGTGTCTTCCTCAGCTTACAGGCTTCACTGGTTACGGTTTTGAGGGTACAGGGGGAATTCATGGGGAGGGGGGGGGGAGTGGTGCATGTGGCCAGCGCACCTCTACCAGCATTCTGGAATATCTGTGTTTCCATAAATAGCTGCATACTCGTCCAGGACGCCAGGGCTGTCAGACCGTCATGTCTTCCTCAGCTTACAGGCTTCACTGGTTACGGTTTTGAGGGTACAGGGGGAATTCATGGGGAGGGGGGGGAGTGGTGCATGTGGCCAGCGCACCTCTACCAGCATTCTGGAATATCTGTGTTTCCATAAATAGCTGCATACTCGTCCAGGACGCCAGGGCTGTCAGATCGTCATGTCTTCCTCAGCTTACAGGCTTCACTGGTTACGGTTTTGAGGGTACAGGGGGATGGCGGGGGGAGGGGGGAGTGGTGCATGTGGCCAGCGCACCTCTACCAGCATTCTGGAAAATCTGTGTTTCCATAAATAGCTGCATACTCGTCCAGGACGCCAGGGCTGTCAGACAGTCGTGTCTTCCTCAGCTTACAGGCTTCAGTGGTTACGGTTTTGAGGGTACAGGGGAATTCATGGGGAGGGGGGAGGGAGTGGTGCATGTGGCGAGCGCACCTCTACCAGCATTCTGGAATATCTGTGTTTCCATAAATAGCTGCATACTCGTCCAGGACGCCAGGGCTGTCTGACCGTCGTTTCTTCCTCAGCTTACAGGCTTCACTGGGTACGGTTTTAAGGGTACAGGGGGATGGCGGAGGGAGGGGAGGAGTGGTGCATGTGGCCAGCGCACCTCTACCAGCATTCTGGAATATCTGTGTTTCCATAAATAGCTGCATACTCGTCCAGGACGCCAGGGCTGTCTGACCGTCGTTTCTTCCTCAGCTTACAGGCTTCACTGGGTACGGTTTTAAGGGTACAGGGGGATGGCGGAGGGAGGGGAGGAGTGGTGCATGTGGCCAGCGCACCTCTACCAGCATTCTGGAATATCTGTGTTTCCATAAATAGCTGCATACTCGTCCAGGACGCCAGGGTTGTCAGACCGTCGTGTCTTCCTCAGCTTACAGGCTTCACTGGTTACGGTTTTGAGGGTACAGGGGGAATTCATGGGGAGGGGGGGGTTGAGTGGTGCATGTGGCCAGCGCACCTCTACCAGCATTCTGGAATATCTGTGTTTCCATAAATAGCTGCATACTCGTCCAGGACGCCAGGGCTGTCAGACCGTCGTGTCTTCCTCAGCTTACAGGCTTCACTGGGTACGGTTTTAAGGGAACAGGGGGATGGCGGAGGGAGGGGGGGAGTGGTGCATGTGGCCAGCGCACCTCTACCAGCATTGTGGAATATCTGTGATTCCATAAATAGCTGCATACTCGTCCAGGACGCCAGGGCTGTCAGACCGTCGTGTCTTCCTCAGCTTACAGGCTTCACTGGGTACGGTTTTGAGGGTACAGGGGGAAGGCGGGGGGAGGGGGGGGAGTGGTGCATGTAGCCAGCGCACCGCTACCAGCATTTTGGAATATCTGTGTTTCCATAAATAGCTGCATACTCGTCCAGGACGCCAGGGCTGTCAGACCGTCGTGTCTTCCTCAGCGTACAGGCTTCACTGGTTACGGTTTTGAGGGTACAGGGGGAATTCATGGGGAGGGGGGGGGGTGGTGCATGTGGCCAGCGCACCTCTACCAGCATTCTGGAATATCTGTGTTTCCATAAATAGCTGCATACTCGTCCAGGACGCCAGGGCTGTCAGACCGTCATGTCTTCCTCAGCTTACAGGCTTCACTGGTTACGGTTTTGAGGGTACAGGGGGAGGGCGGGGGGAGGGGGGGAGTAGTGCATGTGGCCAGCGCATCTCTACCAGCATTCTGGAATATCTGTGTTTCCATAAATAGCTGCATACTCGTCCAGGACGCCAGGGCTGTCAGACCGTCGTGTCTTCCTCAGCTTACAGGCTTCACTGGTTACGGTTTTGAGGGTACAGGGGGAATTCATGGGGAGGGGGGGGGGGAGTGGTGCATGTGTCCAGCGCACCTCTACCAGCATTCTGGAATATCTGTGTTTCCATAAATAGCTGCATACTCGTCCAGGACGCCAGGGTTGTCAGACCGTCGTGTCTTCTTCAGCTTACAGGCTTCACTGGGTACGGTTTTAAGGGTACAGGGGGATGGCGGAGGGAGGGGGGGAGTGGTGCATGTGGCCAGCGCACCTCTACCAGCATTCTGGAATATCTGTGTTTCCATAAATAGCTGCATACTCGTCCAGGACGCCAGGGCTGTCAGACCGTCGTGTCTTCCTCAGCTTACAGGCTTCACTGGGTACGGTTTTGCGGGTACAGGGGGATGGCGGGGGGAGGGGGGGAGTGGTGCATGTGGCCAGCGCACCTCTACCAGCATTCTGGAATATCTGTGTTTCCATAAATAGCTGCATACTCGTCCAGGACGCCAGGGCTGTCAGACCGTCGTGTCTTCCTCAGCTTACAGGCTTCACTGGGTACGGTTTTGAGGGTACAGGGGGAATTCATGGGGAGGGGGGGGGCGGAGTGGTGCATGTGGCCAGCGCACCTCTACCAGCATTTTGGAATATCTGTGTTTCCATAAATAGCTGCATACTCGTCCAGGACGCCAGGGCTGTCAGACCGTCGTGTCTTCCTCAGCTTACAGGCTTCCCTGGGTACGGTTTTGAGGGTATTGGGGGAGCCGGGGGTCGGGGGGGGGGGAGTGTTGCATGTTGTCAGCACACATCTACCAGCATTTTGGAATATCTGTATTTCCATAAATAGCTGCATACTCGTCCTGGACGCCAGCGCTGTCAGACCGTCGTGTCTTCCTCAGCTTACTGTCTTCACTGGGTACGGTTTTGAGGGTACAGGGGGAAGGCGGGGGGAGGGGGGGGAGTGGTGCATGTAGCCAGCGCACCGCTACCAGCATTTTGGAATATCTGTGTTTCCATAAATAGCTGCATACTCGTCCAGGACGCCAGGGCTGTCAGACCGTCGTGTCTTCCTCAGCTTACAGGCCTCACTGGGTACGGTTTTGAGGGTACAGGGGGAAGCCGGGGGGAGGGGGGGGAGTGGTGCATGTAGCCAGCGCACCGCTACCAGCATTTTGGAATATCTGTGTTTCCATAAATAGCTGCATACTCGTCCAGGACGCCAGGGCTGTCAGACCGTCGTGTCTTCCTCAGCTTACAGGCTTCCCTGGGTACGGTTTTGAGGGTACAGGGGGAAGGCGGGGGGAGGGGGGGGAGTGGTGCATGTAGCCAGCGCACCGCTACCAGCATTTTGGAATATCTGTGTTTCCATAAATAGCTGCATACTCGTCCAGGACGCCAGGGCTGTCAGACCGTCGTGTCTTCCTCAGCTTACAGGCTTCACTGGTTACAGTTTTGAGGGTACAGGGGCAATTCATGGGGAGGGGGGGGGAGTGGTGCATGTGGCCAGCGCACCTCTACCAGCATTCTAGAATATCTGTGTTTCCATAAATAGCTGCATACTCGTCCAGGACGCCAGGGCTGTCAGACCGTCGTGTCTTCCTCAGCTTACAGGCTTCACTGGTTACGGTTTTGAGGGTACAGGGGGAATTCATGGGGAGGGGGGGGGGGGGTGGTGCATGTGGCCAGCGCACCTGTACCAGCATTTTGGAATATCTGTGTTTCCATAAATAGCTGCATACTCGTCCAGGACGCCAGGGCTGTCAGACCGTCGTGTCTTCCTCAGCTTACAGGCTTCACTGGGTACGGTTTTGAGGGTACAGGGGGAAGGCGGGGGGAGGGGGGGGAGTGGTGCATGTAGCCAGCGCACCGCTACCAGCATTTTGGAATATCTGTGTTTCCATAAATAGCTGCATACTCGTCCAGGACGCCAGGGCTGTCAGACCGTCGTGTCTTCCTCAGCTTACAGGCTTCACTGGTTACGGTTTTGAGGGTACAGGGGGAATTCATGGGGAGGGGGGGGGGAGTGGTGTATGTGGCCAGCGCACCTCTACCAGCATTCTGGAATATCTGTGTTTCCGTAAATAGCTGCATACTCGTCCAGGACGCCAGGGCTGTCAGACCGTCATGTCTTCCTCAGCTTACAGGGTTCACTGGTTACGGTTTTGAGGGTACAGGGGGATGGCGGGGGGAGGAGGGGAGTGGTGCATGTGGCCAGCGCACCTCTACCAGCATTCTGGAATATCTGTGTTTCCATAAATAGCTGCATACTCGTCCAGGACGCCAGGGCTGTCAGACCGTCGTGTCTTCCTCAGCTTACAGGCTTCACTGGTTACGGTTTTGAGGGTACAGGGGGAATTCATGGGGTGGGGGGGGGAGTGGTGCATGTGGCCAGCGCACCTCTACCAGCATTCTGGAATATCTGTGTTTCCATAAATAGCTGCATACTCGTCCAGGACGCCAGGGCTGTCAGACCGTCGTGTCTTCCTCAGCTTACAGGCTTCACTGGGTACGGTTTTAAGGGTACAGGGGGATGGCGGAGGGAGGGGGGGAGTGGTGCATGTGGCCATTGCACCTCTACCAGCATTCTGGAATATCTGTGTTTCCATAAATAGCTGCATACTCGTCCAGGACGCCAGGGCTGTCAGACCGTCGTGTCTTCCTCAGCTTACAGGCTTCACTGGTTACGGTTTTGAGGGTACAGGGGGAATTCATGGGGAGGGGGGGGGAGTGGTGCATGTGGCCAGCGCACCTCTACCAGCATTTTGGAATATCTGTGTTTCCATAAATAGCTGCATACTCGTCCAGGACGCCAGGGTTGTCAGACCGTCATGTCTTCCTCAGCTTACAGGCTTAACTGGGTACGGTTTTGTGGGTACAGGGGGAAGGCGGGGGGAGGGGGGGGAGTGGTGCATGTGGCCAGCGCACCTCTACCAGCATTTTGGAATATCTGTGTTTCCATAAATAGCTGCATACTCGTCCAGGACGCCAGGGCTGTCAGACCGTCGTGTCTTCCTCAGCTTACAGGCTTCCCTGGGTACGGGTTTGAGGGTATTGGGGGAGCCGGGGGTGGGGGGGGAGTGTTGCATGTTGTCAGCACACATCTACCAGCATTTTGGAATATCTGTATTTCCATAAATAGCTGCATACTCGTCCTGGACGCCAGCGCTGTCAGACCGTCGTGTCTTCCTCAGCTTACAGGCCTCACTGGGTACGGTTTTGTGGGTACAGGGGGAAGGCGGGGGGAGGGGGGGAGTGGTGCATGTAGCCAGCGCACCGCTACCAGCATTTTGGAATATCTGTGTTTCCGTAAATAGCTGCATACTCGTCCAGGACGCCAGGGCTGTCAGACCGTCGTGTCTTCCTCAGCTTACAGGCTTCCCTGGGTACGGTTTTGAGGGTATTGGGGGAGCCAGGGGTCGGGGGGGGGGGGAGTGTTGCATGTTGTCAGCACACATCTACCAGCATTTTGGAATATCTGTATTTCCATAAATAGCTGCATACTCGTCCTGGACGCCAGCGCTGTCAGACCGTCGTGACTTCCTCAGCTTACAGGCCTCACTGGGTACGGTTTTGACGGTACAGGGGGAAGGCGGGGGGAGGGGGGGAATGGTGCATGTGGCCAGCGCACCTCTACCAGCATTTTGGAATATCTGTGTTTCCATAAATAGCTGCATACTCGTCCAGGACGCCAGGGCTGTCAGACCGTCGTGTCTTCCTCAGCTTACAGGCTTCCCTGGGTACGGGTTTGAGGGTATTGGGGGAGCCGGGGGTGGGGGGGGAGTGTTGCATGTTGTCAGCACACATCTACCAGCATTTTGGAATATCTGTATTTCCATAAATAGCTGCATACTCGTCCAGGACGCCAGGGCTGTCAGACCGTCGTGTCTTCCTCAGCTTACAGGCCTCACTGGGTACGGTTTTGAGGGTACAGGGGGAAGCCGGGGGGAGGGGGGGGAGTGGTGCATGTAGCCAGCGCACCGCTACCAGCATTTTGGAATATCTGTGTTTCCATAAATAGCTGCATACTCGTCCAGGACGCCAGGGCTGTCAGACCGTCGTGTCTTCCTCAGCTTACAGGCTTCCCTGGGTACGGTTTTGAGGGTATTGGGGGAGCCGGGGGTGGGGGGGGGGAGTGTTGCATGTTGTCAGCACACATCTACCAGTATTTTGGAATATCTGTATTTCCATAAATAGCTGCATACTCGTCCTGGACGCCAGTGCTGTCAGACCGTCGTGTCTTCCTCAGCTTACAGGCCTCACTGGGTACGGTTTTGAGGGTACAGGGGGAAGGCGGGGGGAGGGGGGGGAGTGGTGCATGTAGCCAGCGCACCGCTACCAGCATTTTGGAATATCTGTGTTTCCATAAATAGCTGCATACTCGTCCAGGACGCCAGGGCTGTCAGACTGTAGTGTCTTCCTCAGCTTACAGGCTTCCCTGGGTACGGTTTTGAGGGTATTGGGGGAGCCGGGGGTGGGGGGGGGGGATTGTTGCATGTTGTCAGCACACATCTACCAGCATTTTGGAATATCTGTATTTCCATAACTAGCTGCATACTCGTCCTGGACGCCTGCGCTGTCAGACCGTCGTGTCTTCCTCAGCTTACAGGCTTCACTGGGTACGGTTTTGAGGGTACAGGGGGAAGGCGGGGGGAGGGGGGGGGGAGTGGTGCATGTAGCCTGCGCACCGCTACCAGCATTTTGGAATATCTGTGTTTCCATAAATAGCTGCATACTCGTCCAGGACGCCAGGGCTGTCAGACCGTCGTGTCTTCCTCAGCTTACAGGCCTCACTGGGTACGGTTTTGAGGGTACAGGGGGAAGGCGGGGGGAGGGGGGGAGTGGTGCATGTAGCCAGCGCACTGCTACCAGCATTTTGGAATATCTGTGTTTCCATAAATAGCTGCATACTCGTCCAGGACGCCAGGGCTGTCAGACCGTCGTGTCTTCCTCAGCTTACAGGCTTCCCTGGGTACGGTTTTGAGGGTATTGGGGGAGCCGGGGGTGGGGGGGGGAGTGTTGCATGTTGTCAGCACACATCTACCAGCATTTTGGAATATCTGTATTTCCATAAATAGCTGCATACTCGTCCTGGACGCCAGCGCTGTCAGACCGTCGTGTCTTCCTCAGCTTACAGGCCTCACTGGGTACGGTTTTGAGGGTACAGGGGGAAGGCGGGGGGAGGGGGGGGAATGGTGCATGTGGCCAGCGCACCTCTACCAGCATTTTGGAATATCTGTGTTTCCATAAATAGCTGTATTCTCGTCCAGACGCCAGGGCTGTCAGACCGTCGTGTCTTCCTCAGCTTACAGGCTTCCCTGGGTACGGTTTTGTGGGTATAGGGGGAGACGGGGGGAGGGGGGGGGGAGTGGTGCATGTGGTCAGCACACCTCTACCAGCATTTTGGAATATCTGTGTTTCCATAAATAGCTGCATACTCGTCCAGGACGCCAGGGCTGTTCTGGCTGAACGTTGGTGTTTGTAATAAACGTTCTTAGAGTGCTTGATATTGTAGATAATTGACAATCCTGATTTCGTTTTTGGATGTGATTGTGATCTCGACGTGACAAAATTTTGTGGGTTTTTTCTGTTTGATAGACTGACAACGAGCGCTAAGCCAATATGATCATCTGAACCCCTTCACATGCAACAACTTTAACGGCCCAAAAATCCGAGATCACCTCTGCCTGTTGTCCTTCAACTCTGGTTCATAGGATATCGCGCGGGAAAAGGGCAAACCGAGTCCCGCTCGAGCGATGGTTTCTAAGTCGGTGATAATCGATAGAAACGTTAGTGTATCGTCGAAGTTTATTATATTCAAACATAAAATACACTGAATAAATCTGCGCCAAACCGACCGCAAGGGGCACTGGTTGTGCCGATTATTGATAAGGCTGACGCTATTAACCTGCCTTAGTTTTGGCTTCATGTGAACTCTGAGTGTAGTCTTGCCAATGTGATTGTACTGTGTGTCACTTTGCAAGACAAAGAGTGTTGCAATAATACTGATAAGAATGCAGGCGTGAGCCTAAATGTGTATCTTAATATTACGACAGATTGCCTCTTTTTCTTTTGCTCACCTCATTATTCGCTGTATGTTTCTTCTAGTTAAAGGAGATTTTCAGCAGCGTTAAGACCTCCTGCGTTCATTAATGTCATCACTGATCTAAAATCAATTATTGTGAACATAAATTTTAATTTACTGATTCTGAACGCAATCACTGAGTGACAGAGTCTTAATTGTCAAAGACACGTCGTATCCGAAACGGCCCCTTCAGTGCATTTTCTTAAAGTTTTAAAGACCTTATTGAAACAGTATAACTTCGTCATGTTGTGTTTGGTATTGTTTGCTGACAGCGTACTCCTCCGTACAAAAAAGAAGAAAAAAGGAAACTTGGGTGTTCTGCGATAAGCTGTAACAGTTTCAGCACGTGTCCACGTTGCTTGTACTGCTCGCAGAACAAGGTTAATCTCCGTCTCTTGCAAAAATTGTTTTAGCTACTCAGAACGTGTTTACGCATATTGCCCGGCGGCATAGGCCATTCCGTGTGCTGTATGAACTTCACAGCAGTTGCTTGTTTCACGCTGATGCGGTCTGAGCCCTTTGTTGGTAGCACGCGTTAAATAGGCTTGGTCCATTGCGAACGAAAAAGGGCAAAAAAAAAAAAAAAAGAGAAGAGGGAAATGGAGGTATAAAGAGGACGAGAGAGAGAGAGAGAGAGAGAGAGAGAGAGAGAGAGAGACTGGAACGGTGGAACAGAATCCGAGCAGGCCAGGGTGTGGAAAGGGGAGGGGTTGGCAACACTGACTCTTTCCTCAATTTACAACTGTGATGAAAGCACTAAGGGAGCCTCTGGTACAGCACAGCGCATTATTTTCGGCGAAAGGCTTGCGCTCCACCGCCGCCGCCACGACACACAAGGAGGGCGGCTAGAGTCGCACTTTTTACGACGGTAATACGCATCCACGGCAGGTCTGCTGCGTTCCAGGGGAAGAGAGCAGGCGGGCGTAACAGCTGCGACGTACGCTGCGCCCAGACTAGATTACTGCGCGAATTGCGTTGTAGTCATTTCCGGCGCGCGTGTTGTTAAATGTAGCGCAAACAAAGTGGGCCCGAGGCGTTGCGGGTGTGGGAAAGAGGGGGGGGGGGGGGAGGGGGAGTGGGGCGCTGCGACCACTGTGCGTCTGGCGGCGTGTCAGCACCCTGCTCGTTAGCTGTGCTGCCTCTGTAAAACCTCTTACGACTGCATACCATCTTTTCCTCACTGCTGGCAAATAAATTGCAATTGATTATGGAGCCACGATTACGTGATCGACTGTAAATCATGGAGCTTCTGAAATAAGTCAATAGAATGCGTTTCATGAGTGTTAACAGCGTCTGCCGCCTTAACATGCTGACAGTATCTAGCTGTTCTGCTGTTTTACTCTTTTTTTTATCGTGATAATCTGACTGGTTTGATGCGGCCCGCCACGAATTGCTCTCCCGTGCCAACCTTTTCGTCTCGGATTAGCAACTATAATGCTATACTATCCGACCTCAACTATTTGCTGGATGCATTCCAATCTCTGTCTTCCTCAACAGCTTTGACCTCCATAACGCCTTTAGTACCATGGAAGTTATTTCCTGATGTCTTAACAGACGTGCTATAATCCTGTCTCTTCTTCTTGTCAGCGTTTTCCATAAGTTCCTTTCCACACAGATTTGCGGGGAACCTTCTCACTCCTTACCTTATCAGTCCACCTAATTATCAACATTCGTCTGTAGCACAGCTTCTCAAATGCTTCGATTATTTTCTTCTCCGGTTTTCGCACAGTCCATGTCCCGCTACCATACCATTCCGTGCTCGAAACGTACACTCTCAGAAATTTCCTCCTCAAGGCCTATGTTTGATACTAGAAGACTTCTCGTGGCCAGGGATGCCTTTTTTCCCGCGCTAGTCTGCTTTTTACGTCCTCGTTTCTCCGTCTGTTATGGGGTATTTTTATGTCTAGGTAGCAGAATTCCTTTACTTCGTGATCAATTCTGGTGTTAAGTAAATCGCTGTTCTCATTTGTGGTACTTCTCATTACTTTCGACTTTCTTCGATTTACACTTAATACGTGTTCTGTGTTCATTACACTGTTTATTCCATTCAACAGATCCCTCGTGATTCTTCTCTTTCGCCGACCGCTGTGGACGAGCGGTTCTAGGTGCTTCAGCTCGGAACCGTGCTGTTGCTACGGTCGCAGGTTCGATTCCTGCCTCGGGCATGGATGTGTGTGATGCCCTTAGGTTAGTTAGGTTTAATTAATTCAAAGTCTAGGGCACCGATGACCTCAGATGTTAAGTCCCATAGTGCTTAGAGCCATTTGAACCAATCTTCTTCTCTTTCACTGAGGATTATAATGACGTCAGCGAATCTTGTCATTGACGTACTGCCACGTTGATTTTCCCTATAGCTTTCCATATTTTCCCCAGAATTTCGAACATCTTGCACCATTTGACAATGTCGAACGCTTTTTCCAGGTAGAAAAATCCTATTTTCGTGTCTTGATTTTTCTTTAGACTTGCTTCCATTATCAGCCGCAATGTCAGAACAGCATCTCTCGTGCCTTTACCTTTCATAAAGCGAAACTCATCGTCATGTAGCAGATCCTCAATTTTATTTTCCATTGTTTTATATGCTACTCTTGTCAGCAACTTGGATCCATGAATGTTAAGTGGATTGTGCGTTAATTCTTGCACTCGTCGATTCTTGCGATCTTGTGAACTGTGTGGGTGATGTTTTTCCGAAAGTCTGATGTTGTATCACCAGTCCCATACAACACATAGTCTCTGGTAAAGAGAAGGGTCACTGTGTTTATGTGTTCCCCCTAGCACAGTTCGTTTTGATTCCGACCCTCCTCTGAGTGAGTGATCAAATGCGAGAATGACAGCATTTTGAAGTTCGTGTCTCCAGAGTTTCATTGAGCGGTAGAATCATAAAGCCTACTTAATTTGTGGGAAGGTAGTGCAGAAACCAGAGGCTGATCAGTGACGCGGGTATGAAGTATGTTTTTACACGCTGCAGGTTCACGGCTAGTAACTAGAATTTCCCCATCCCCTGAGCACGGGTGGAGGCTTTCGAACAAAGAGATCAAAGAACAACACACACACACCCATGCACGAGAGAGGACTCGAACCTCCGCAAACCGTGACATCATAGAGCCTTTAACCGCGTGGTCACTCCGTGCGGCTCATAGGTAGTATCCCATTGAGGCTGGAAGGTGTTGGACGCTTTCCTTGAAGCGTTACTCTGGTATCACGGACACAGCTATTCGGTTAACATAGTTTAAACTGAAATTACAGTTAATTAATTACATTTTTTCGCAGAGATTAGGAAGATGTTCTACAGTCCGTTATTATTCTTAAACTTCCGTGAGTCAAGTTACGTGCTAAGAGTAAATTTGAGTGATTCGCTTTTCGTGGTAAGTAAGTCGTTAAAGTTAAGCGCTCATGCTTATGAAATTAAAATATCATGAACGGTTCTGTTTGCAGTACATTTCTATCCTTATTCATTCTGAGTTCTAAGTGGAGTATTTCCTGAGATTTGATGTAGTTTTCTCTGTGACTGATAGCCTAAATTCTGGCCCTCAGCCAGTCAATGGTCCTTACTTTGAGGTTATAGATGAATAGGATTGCTTACATGTTAGCACTGAAAGCCCTAAATGCCATGAGTACTTACATCGACGGCTGTTTTGATGCGGCCCGCCACGAATTCCTCTCCTGTGCTAACCTCTTCATCTTGCAACCTACGTCCTCAATTATTTGCTGGATGTATTCCAAACTTTTTACAGTTTTTGCCCTGTAAGCAACCTCTAGTACCATGGAAGTCATTCCGTCAAGTCTTAACAGATGTCCAGTCATCCTGTCCCATCACCTTATCAGTGTTTTCCACATGTTCTTTTATTCTCCGATTTTGCACAGAACCTCCTCATTCCTTACCTTATCAGTCCACCTAATTTTCAACATTCGTCTGTAGCACCACATCTCAAATGCTTCGATTCTCTTCTGTTTCGGTTTTCTCACAGTCCATGTTTCGCTACCATACAATGATGTACTCCAGACGTATATTCTCCGAAATTTCTTCCTCAAATTAAGGCCTATATTTGATACGAGACTTCTCTTGGCCAGGAATGCCATTTTTGCCATTGCTAGATTACTTTTGATGTCCACCTTGCTTCGTCCGCCATTGATTATTTTACTGCCTAGGTAGCAGAATTCCGTAACTTCATCTACATCGTGACCATCAATCCTCATTTTAAGTTTCTCGCTGTTCTCATTTCTACTACTTCTCATTACCTTCGTCTTTCTTCGATTTACTCTCAATCCATACTCTTTACTCATTAGACTGTTCATGGGAGAGGGGGAGGGGGAGGCGTTCAGGAGATCATAACACGATAATTCTTCTTCACTTTCACTCAGGATAGCAATGTCATTAGCGAATGGTATCATTGACATCCTTTCACCTTGAATTTTAATTCCACTCCTGAACCTTTATTTTATTTCCATCATTGCTTCCTCGATGTACAGATTGAAGAGTAGGGCGAAAGGCTACATCCTTGTCTTACACCCTTTTTAGTACGAGCACTTCGTTCTTGGTCGTCCACTCTTATTAATCCCTCTTGACTGTTGTACATATTGTATATGATCCGTCTCTCCCCATAGCTTACCGCTACTTTTCTCAGAATTTCCAACATCTTACACCATTTTACATTGTTGAACGCTTTTTCAAGTCGAAAAACCCCATGAACGTGTCTTGATGTTTCTTTAGTCATACTTCCATTATTAACCGCAACGTCAGAATTGCCTCTCTCGTGCCTTTACCTTTCCTAAAGCCAAATTGATCGTTATCTAGCGCACCCTCAATTTTCTTTTTCATTCTTCTGTATATTATTCTTGTAAGCAACTTGTATGCACGAGCTGTTACGCTGATTGTGCGGTAATTTTGGCACTTGTCAGTTCTTGGCGTCTTCGGAACTATGTGGATGATGCTTTTCCGAAATTCAGATGGTATGTCGCCAGAGTCGTACATTCTACACACCAACGTGAATAGTCGTTTTTTTACCACATCCACCAATGATTTTAGAAATTCTCATGGAATATTATCCCTTGTGTCTCATTTGGTCTTAAGCCTTCCAATGCTTTTTTTAAATTCTGTTTCTATTACTGGATGCCCGATGTCTTCTAAATCGACTCCTGTTTGTTCTTGTATCACATCAGACAAATCTTCCCCCTTCATAGAGGCTTTCAGTGTCTTCTTTCCGTCTATCCGCTCTCTCCTATGAATCTAACAGTAGAATTCCTGTTGCACTCTTAATGTTCTTTTTCGATGTTTTCACATTTTTCCTGCAGCCATTTCGTCTTGTCTTCCCTGCACTTCCTATTTATTTCATTCCACAGCGTCTTGTATTTCTCTATTCCTAAGTTTCCCGGAACATTTTTGTACTTCCTCTTTTCATCCATCAATTGAAGTATGTCTTCTGTTCCCCACGGTTTCTTCGCAGTTACCTTCTTTGTACGTATTTTTTCCTTCCCAACTTATGTGATGGCCCTTTTCAGAAATGTCCACTCCTCTTCAACTGTACTGCCTACTGAGATATTCCTTATTGCTCTAACTATCGTCATTCCTTAGTACTTCTGTACCCTACTTCTTTGCGTATTGATTCTTCCTGACTAATGTCTTGAACTTCAGCCTACTCTTCATCACAACTACACTCCTGGAAATTGAAATAAGAACACCGTGAATTCATTGTCCCAGGAAGGGGAAACTTTGACACATTCCTGGGGTCAGATACATCACATGATCACACTGACAGAACCACAGGCACATAGACACAGGCAACAGAGCATGCACAATGTCGGCACTAGTACAGTGTATATCCACCTTTCGCAGCAATGCAGGCTGCTATTCTCCCATGGAGACGATCGTAGAGATGCTGGATGTAGTCCTGTGGAACGGCTTGCCATGACATTTCCACTTGGCGCCTCAGTTGGACCAGCGTTCGTGCTGGACGTGCAGACCGCGTGAGACGACGCTTCATCCAGTCCCAAACATGCTCAATGGGGGACAGATCCGGAGATCTTGCTGGCCAGGGTAGTTGACTTACACCTTCTAGAGCACGTTGGGTGGCACGGGATACATGCGGACGTGCATTGTACTGTTGGAACAGCAAGTTCCCTTGCCGGTCTAGGAATGGTAGAACGATGGGTTCGATGACGGTTTGGATGTACCGTGCACTATTCAGTGTCCCCTCGACGATCACCAGTGGTGTACGGCCAGTGTAGGAGATCGCTCCCCACACCATGATGCCGGGTGTTGGCCCTGTGTGCCTCGGTCGTATGCAGTCCTGATTGTGGCGCTCACCTGCACGGCGCCAAACACGCATACGACCATCATTGGCACCAAGGCAGAAGCGACTCTCATCGCTGAAGACGACACGCCTCCATTCGTCCCTCCATTCACGCCTGTCGCGACACCACTGGAGGCGGGCTGCACGATGTTGGGGCGTGAGCGGAAGACGGCCTAACGGTGTGCGGGACCGTAGCCCAGCTTCATGGAGACGGTTGCGAATGGTCCTCGCCGATACCCCAGGAGCAACAGTGTCCCTAATTTGCTGGGAAGTGGCGGTGCGGTCCCCTACGGCACTGCGTAGGATCCTACGGTCTTGGCGTGCATCCGTGCGTCGCTGCGGTCCGGTCCCAGGTCGACGGGCACGTGCACCTTCCGCCGACCACTGGCGACAACGTCTATGTACTGTGGAGACTTCACGCCCCACGTGTTGAGCAATTCGGCGGTACGTCCACCCGGCCTCCCGCATGCCCACTATACGCCCTCGCTCAAAGTCCGTCAACTGCACATACGGTTCACGTCCACGCTGTCGCGGCATGCTACCAGTGTTAAAGACTGCGATGGAGCTCCGTATGCCACGGCAAACTGGCTGACACTGACGGCGGCGGTGCACAAATGCTGCGCAGCTAGCGCCATTCGACGGCCAACACCGCGGTTCCTGGTGTGTCCGCTGTGCCGTGCGTGTGATCATTGCTTGTACAGCCCTCTCGCAGTGTCCGGAGCAAGTATGGTGGGTCTGACACACCGGTGTCAATGTGTTCTTTTTTCCATTTCCAGGAGTGTATATTGTGATCTGAGTCTATGTCTGCTTCTGTGTACTCCTTACAGTCCAGTATCTGATTTCGGAAGCTCTGTCTGACAGGGTTGTAACCTAACTGAAATGTTCCCGTTTCACCCGACTTTTTCCAAGTATACCTCCCCCTTTCATACCGAGGAGTAACTACTAGCAAGATATGGCACGTGCTGAAGAGACGTGGTCTGAGAAGTGTTCTGGCCCGCCTCTAAGATAAGAGATACGTTACTGTCCGTTAAAGGCAACATAGCTCTTCGAGATCGTGGCGTGTATGGAGTCCCCTGTGACCGTGGGAGTGTTTAAAAGGTCAAATTATTCGCACTGTTGCAGAGCGCTGCGCAGAGCAATCACGACACATCAAACGAAGGGAACTTGAGAAATCGATCCTGGCTGAACATTGCTAGAAAGCGAGAGTTTTGGCTCAAGCAACAGCAATTAGAATAAAGAGAAACAGTTTTAACAGAGACTAGGGGTACATACCTAGCATGGCATGGAGGCTGGCTTTTGACACTGAGCGAAAGGTAGGCTTAACGCTTGTAGGGACGCGGGATCGGCGGTTTTAAACGTGACACTGGAAAACCGCGCCATGTGACGTCACTGGTTCCAGTCGCGGGACGGGGCCGCTAGGAACAGCCCAACATGCCTCCGCGAGTGCGCTGCTCCTGCCTTATCTGGACACTCGTTACATCTACGTAAGCAGAGCACCGTGGCAGCTCCGGCAGTCAGTGATTTAAACTCCTGATGAGGATGGGGTGGATAGCTATTGAAAGCTCGAGTGTTTTATTCGAAATTAAGTGTCTCGTAAACAGAGAAGATTTTATTGAAAATAGCACATTGTTGTGTATACAATTAAAAAAAAAATTATATTCAATCAGAAAGCATATGTATGAGAATAAACAATTTGACTAATGCCTTACATGATGTTTCATCATAGTAAAAACTGACTGTGTGAAAGAAAACTAAACTGCAAATTTAACAAACATAGCACAGCGTTCTCCTTCTCGAAGTTGGTTTTAAAGTAAAATCTGTACAATGTTTATTAGGGTATCGTGTAAATCTGTCAAGAACTTTTTGAAGTTTTTGATAACAATGTTTTCCCTGTATATATCCATACCTGTGTACGTCGAAGTGTTTATTAGGGCATTGTGTAACAATCTAAAATAAACTGGTCAAGAAATTTCCGAGAATTTTGGTAACAACGTTTCCCATACATATAGCCAATGTTTGTCTAGATGTTTATTAGTGTACTGTCTACAAATTTGAAGTACGTCGGTTAAGAACTCTTCGAGATTGTTAGTAACACAAATTAACCTTTATACATAATGTATATTTATATGTTATATATCTTTGTATATTACAAATGTAAAAATTTGTAGCCCTTGTCCATCCTAGCATTATATAAATGTGGTGTGCGTACTGTAAGACCTTCGGTACACAGACCATCAGATTATTTGACTTGTCGCTCTAACGAAGCAGGCGAGTGTCAGCAATATGTCTCGTGGTCTTATCATGACGTGTTTATCTTCTGCTGTTAGGTCAGACGATAGAAATGCCACTTGCATGCTTAGAGTAGCAGATTGACGGTGACCATCTTTAAACAAAACTTGATTAATTTTCACACACATTTATTAAAATAATAACAAAAATAAAAATTACTTAACTTGGTTCTGGATGCTATTTACAATTGACAATCTAAAGTTCCTTTGGTGTTGGTACGTTAATCTTATTCTCACATATATCTCTGATACTTGACAAAAGTGTCTATACATTTATCTTCATGGCTATGTACAGGAATATGGTAATCTTATTAGGCGCAGACTGAAACTTGACTATAGACTGGTACAGACAAATGTAGAACTCGTACAGACTGGTACAGACTAATGCAGACTGGTACAGACTGGTGCAGATTAATGCAGACTGACTAATCGGAGGTCTTTACACTCGTTATAATACCTCGCGCGTTCATCTATCACTGCGCGAGTGTGACCCGCGAGTAAAAAAGGTTCTACGTTAGCAGCAATCTCATTGGCTGCGTTACATATTAATACGCGGATCAGTGGAAGCAGAATTTGGTCCGTCTCTAAGGCAGCGCCATCTCGCAGAGCGGAGATGGACGAGTGCTGCGCCTGCGCTGTTGTGCTTAGCGGGGCGCGTTCTAGTGGGAAAGTTGTGTACACGCTGACTACGCGGAACTATGTACACAACAATAAATAAAGCACCCTGTAAAAATTTGAAGTAAATCAGTCAAGAACTATTCGAGATTTATGATAACAACGTTCACTACATCTTGTCATTATGTACTAGTATAGATACATATATTCAGCGCTAGATTTGTGACAGTACGCACCGGTACGCCATATGGGTACGCCATCAGAACCGTTGATTTTGAGATGTGGTATGAGAGAACTTCTGCTGCAGTTGAAGCGACGCAAAACAAATGTTGTATTCACACGTTTGAAACGCTCAGAAAAGCTTTAAAATAACGTTTTAACAAGTCTTAACTGCAAAAACACACCCCGGAAGGTCACAATACTGGACAATCTTCTTTTACAAATCAAACTCTGTTAATATATTTGTGTACCCTATATATATATATATATATATATATATATATATATATATATATATATATATATATATATAGTCTATGCACGTCTGAAAATTTATCAGCGTACCATGAAAAAATCTGAAGTAAATCAGAAAGTTTCGAGATTTTTGTTAACAATGGTTACAACACAAGGTCTTTTTGTAGTAGTATCGGTTACTTTCAAGAACGTTTCCCTTTTATTGCTCTTCTATATTTTCCTTCCATCTTTCCATTATTTGCGTAGTACTGGCTTGCCATCTGAGCCCCGACTCACTCTGTATGGTTGTCACCAAGTGTGAGTACCAGGTGACGTTGTTGTCAATGTGCTTTTTCATTTTTACAGCGTGGAACAACTGAGATGTCGATCTCATTCGTACAATCGTAACGATTTGAAGGCCGTGTAATTTAGAGATTCGCACTTTCTGTGTCCACTGCAGTTAGAGAGGCTGAAGTTATTGGTCGCAGAGCGACCTCCTTCTCCAGTTAGCATCTACACTGGACGCTCCGACTGCGACACCTTCATCCGAGGGAAGAATAAAGTCAAGAAGGTCTCCGGCGATAAAAGTTGCCTAATGCCTGCTGAGTGGTTAGAGACTAAGTTTAATTGCTCGGCGGATCCCTTAATCCGCACTTAATAACAGCCGAGTGCTGCATCCATTAATACGTGGCGCCTCACCTCCTCCAGGGCGGCATCGGTTCAAGGCCGCCGCTCCCGAATTCTCCCCCGCGGCCAACGCTACCACTCCACTGCACTCCCCCCCCCCCCCCCCCCGTCACCCCCCCTGCCACCCGTCAACATCCTCCACCGCCTACCATACCCCTCCTTCTGCGCCGACCAAACTCTCGTTCGTCGTCGCCGTCGTCTGTCTCTCTCTCTCTCTCTCGCACTCTCTCTCTCTTCTCTTCGCTAGCCCTAAGGCTTGAGATCGAGGTTTAAGCGGATAACAGCCAATTAGGCCCGAGGGATGAACTTGGATCCGCCGCCTGCCGCCTTAAACCTTCCCCACGTCCTACCGCAGTTCGGGACACGTGGTTTCTTTAGCAGTTTCAGTCTGGGAAAGATACGGAGGAGCAAGCATTGCCCAGACACGGCACGCGGAAGAAAATTTCTTCGTGTGAAAGAACGAAAGAGTTCTGAAGAGCGAAGCCTTACGACACGAGGAGTTACGACACATGTATCGGTAAACTAAAGTTGGTGCGACAATTCTTCGAAAATAATATGCCGGATACGTAAGTGAAAGTAAAAGTCTACAATTGCCTTTCATGAGTCACTTGCATCGTTGTGTCACAGCATGATCGATACGTGGCAGTACACGCGATACTGCTTCTTTTCATTAACAAAAGAAAAATGCATCTTAGTAATGTACAGGATGTAAGAGATAATGATTAAAATATACCACAGTGGTGTAGAGGAAAACGAGACGAACAATTTGATAGTGGAGATATGTGGTCAACAAAGTGGCCTGCAAAAACCACCTAAGCTACAGCGCATGAATGATGCGTGAGATTTTTAATAAGCTCTCGTTCTTTGCGAGCAAACTATTGATCTTAGAGAAAGAAAGTGAACAGGGCTCTTTTGTAGGAAATCTAATGTAGTTCTGTTTCGTACTTGGATGGGGTATCGATTCAGATCCCTATTTTCGAGTTATTCAAGGAAAACGTACATAAGTGGCCTTTAAAAGCATCCTCATCCCCACACTAACCACCCACTCCCAGATTTTTAGTATGTTGTCCACGCTTCTCTCTGCCATAGTTGTAGAAAACTTTTAGACTACACGAATTATTTACCGTTTATGACCAGTTTTGGACTTCTTTGACTGGGCTATTACGCCACTGGCTTAATCCATTATTTTATTAATTTAAACTTACCCATGAGAGTATTGGAGAAAGAAGACTTTTGTAAACATTATGCAGAAACTAATTAGGTTTGTTGTTATTGTTGTCGCTGTAGTCGTGATCTTCAGTTCGAATAGTTGTTTGATACAGCTCTCCATGCTAATCCATGTTGTAAAACCTTCTTCATCTCCGAATAACTAGTGCATCTTACATCTTCCTAAATCTGCGTAATATATTCATTTCTTGGTTTCTCACTCTCTCCGATTTTAAACCTCCCCCCTCCCTCCCCCACTTCCTTCCAATACCAAATTAGTAACAATATAGTGATGCCTTGATGTCTCAGAATCTGTTCTATCAACCGACCCCTTCTTCCAGTCAGATTGGGACACAAATTTCTCCCCAGTTCTATTTAGTATCTCCCCATCAGTTACGTTAGCTACCCATGTAATCTTCAGCATTCTTCTGTAGCATCACATTTCAAAAGCTTATATTCTCTCCTTGACTAAACTGCTTTTCGTCCATGTTTCACTTGCATACATGGCTATACTCCAGACAAATAGTTTCAGAAAAAGACTCAAATCTATTGAGACGTCCTGCTTAACCTGCAGGACAGGACAGTTATTTTAAATTGTGGAAAGTGGCCAAAATAAGGGACTGTCAGTTACACTTGAACATACAACTTTATTATTTGATCAAACATTACAAGAGCCCAAAAAAATTTTCCTTTTTTAAACACAGAGCTTTAATCTTTGGGAATTAATTACTGGCTGAAAGCCACTTTAATTTAAAAACGGCTGAAGGCCAATAACTTCAGACGCAAGCATAATCAGACATTTAAAAGGCAAGCCTTATCTTACAATAGTTCTTTATTTAGGCTGAAGCCCCAAAGAATCTGAGATTTTCAGACCAAACAACTTGAATTGAAAATCGGCTGAAAACCCTGCACTTAAGGCTAAACAACATTAATTTTTTAAAAAAAAAAAGTTTGCATAAAATAGTTCTTAATTAAGCGAAACTCAACCAAAACAGAAATTTAAAAGGCAAAGCCTTATCTTAAAACAGTTCTTTAGATTGGCTGAAGACCCACGGAATCAGACACTTCGAGCAAACTAGTTAAATTGAAATCGGCTAACACTTGAAACTCCATAACATTAATTTAACAAAAAATACCAAAGGCCTTACGTGAAACAGTTCTTTAATTTAGGCTGAAGGCCGTAAGAGCAAACCAACTTAAACTCAAAATCGGCTAAAGGCCCAATACTTAAAATTCAACAACATTAAAATTTTTAAAATGCCAAAGGCCTTACATGAAACAGTTCTTTAAATTAGGCTGAATGCCTAAGGAATCTTATTTCTTAAGGTCAAAACAACCTTAATTTTTAAAAAAATCGACTAGAAGCCATACAAGTACAAACAACAAGAACAAATAAAAAAAAAGGCAGTACACCTAAGGTCCCTCAGATGTTCGAGGGTCGGCCTGGAATTCAAATACTAATGCTCGGTTAGGGGAGACAGGCAGTCGGGCCAATCATTCACGATCCGACGATAACCCAACCGACCGACAGTTAACGGACCCATCGACAGGATAACTTCCATTTGAACCGCCGAGGGCACAACAGGGAGTTCAACGGAACAATGTAGAAGATAATGGCGCCCACAACCAATCATACATGGAACTGTCAAACTGCACACCGTGCTGGACAGCAACAACACGATGAGGAAACTACACTGCGTTAAATTTACGTAAAAGGCCAGGGCAGGTAACCAGAACGTTAACGGCCACAAGGCAGAGGATTACACTGGTGCAAGAGTGAAACTCCACTGGAAGGTGGCTAGAATTTTCCAACTTGAAAACTACAATGTTGCTCGCAGTAATATCCCAACAGCCGACAACGAACTCCAAACGACACAATGTGAAAAGTCTTGACTTGCTGGTAGATTAAATCAAAACTCAACTTTCGTGTCCAGGGTCGGTGAGCCACAGACCTCGTAGCAATGGGAACAGCCCCACACACTCCGACACCACGTTGAGGCCGCCAGCGGCCCCGGCCAAACTACGTCCCGTGGAGAATTCCTCGCTGCTCCATGTCAACCGACCGTCTGCCCAGGTCCGGAAACGGTGAAAGGACCAAATAAATGTCGGCGATGAGACGACCAACAGAACGACAAACCAACGGTCGTCCCGCTCCAATCTCCCTCCGTCGGACAGTTCATGTGAGTCGCCAGCGGTCGGCGAGCACTGGCTGTCGGCGCCTCACCGGCGCTCCGTCCCCGACTTCACTGCTGCTGCGTCCCAAAATGACTGCCAGACACAAGAAGACCCAGAAATACTATCGGTCGCTCCAGAGATGGTACGACCGTGCACTTATCGATACGCGTTTCTGCTGCCACTCACGGGCAAGTAAGACAGGAAGTTAGTGATGCCAGTAAATGGAATAAGAAAACGAGGCGGCAGTACCGTAAGAGAATATGACGAACAACTAGCGGGATAAACGCGAGCCGTACACGGCTCATCTATATTCGATGTTAACAAATTTTTCTTCTTCAGAAACGCTTTTCTTGCTGCTGCCAGCCTACATTTTATATCCTCTCTTCTTCAGCCATTATCAGTTCTTATACTGCCCAAATAGTAAAACTTATGTAATGCTGTAAGTGCCTCGTTTCCTATTATTATTCCTTCGGCGTCACCTGATTTAATTCGATTAAGTACCATTATCCTTACTTTGTTTTGGTTACTGTTGATCTATTATCTTCCTTTCAAGACACTGACCATTCCGTTCAACTGCACTTCCTTGTCCTTTCCTGTCTCTGACAGAATTACAGTATCGTCGGTAAACCTCAAAGTTTTTATTTCTTCTCCTTGAATAATTCATATTCTAAATCTTTCTTTGGTTTTCTTGCTCTTTGTTCAACTTACAGACTGATTAGCATCGAGGATACGTTACAATCCTATCTCACTCCCTTCTGAGTCACTGCTTCCCTTTCATGCTACTTGACCGATACAACAGCCATCTGGTTTCTATACAAGTTGCAAATGGCCTTTGGCTCTCCATATTTTACCCCTGTTACCTTCAGAATTTAAAAGACAGCATTCCAGCCAACATTGTCAAAAGCTTTCTCTAGCTCTACAAATCCTACATAAGTAGGTTTGTCTTACCTGAACGTGAGAAAACTCATAAGGTTAGCATTGCCTCGCGTGTTCCTACATTTCTATGGAATCCAAACTAATCTTCTTCGAGGTCAACTTCTACCAGTTTTTCCATTCTTCTATAAAGAATTCGTGTTAGTATTTTGCAATGATGATTTATTAAACTGATGGTTCGGTAATTTTCACGAATGTCAGCAACTATTGTATTTGGAATTTGCATACTTAATTTCAGTTAATTTGTGATTCAGAGCAAGTTAATTTCGTAGTAAGTATCCCACGCACACTAAACGGTTTAATTGTAAATTTTACGCTCTTACATTTCACAAAATTGTGACAAAATATTTACACTAATGTCAATTTTACAATTTTTAAGTACAAAGTGCACGACTAGGCCAGTGGCGTAATAATAGCTCAGTTAATGAAGGACAAAAACGGTCGAATAACTCAGAAAGCGAGACCTCTAGCGATAAAGTATCACAGTACAATATGAAACTACATTAAATTTCATGCAAAAGGTCCAATTTCACCTAGGACTAGTAGACAGATTAGAGAGCGAGAGAATACAGGAAAGCTCATGCACGACGCTTGCACTTTAGTTGAGGAGATTTTTGTAACCTCAGATTAGTTGTAATTTACCGACTTCATGGACCAGAAGTGTCCCTTATTGTATTGTTCGTCTCTACTTCCTCATCACCACTGTGGTGCGTTATAAGCAATTACCGTTTACATCCTGTATGTTCTTGAAGCTGCAACACCTCTTTTTTTCGCCTACAGAGCGAGGGGTAAAGAGCTACCACTACTTTATTTTATGGTTTCATTTTTTCCCCAACGATCCTTGGAATGGATCGGCAAACTAGTGCGAGGGGAATTTAAAACTCAACCAATATAAGTTGCTGGTCACTAAAACTGTAACTTCCTGCAGGACAGCAAACTTTTGTTTGCGAGGTGAAAAATTTACTGCACAGAGCTGCCTCCACTGGCAGCACCGAAGTCACTAAACCGGCTTATTACAGTGGGACTTCGGTTACAGATGTAGGTACGTCACTTCATGCCGCTTCAACTCCGTGCTACAGATCATAAATCGTAGTTGCTGGTGAATGATTGGCGTGTCAGTCTGTTGCCAACCCGTAACCACGACAAGACAACAGTGGAATATCTTTGGTAAGGAGATAGGCGAAGATAGATAACGTGCCGGAGACTGTGACGTATCAAGGAGTCACGTTTCATTTCTTTGATTGTAAGATTAATAGAGTGAAGTACCCTTGAGTGAATGCCTGCGTCATCTGTAGTGGTGAAATACAGTTAACCCTTAACCGGAGCCGGCCGCTGTGGTTGAGCGGTTCTAGGCGCTTCAGTCCGGAACCACGCGGCTGCTACGGTCGCAGATTCGAATCCTGCCTCGGTCATTGATGCGTGTGATGTCCTTACGTTGGTTAGGTTTAAGTAGTTCTAAGGCTAGGGTACTGATAACCTCAGATGTTAAGTTCCATAGTGCTTAGAGCCATTTGAACCATTTGAACCTTAACCGGACCCGTGGTTTTACTTTGTACCCACCGACAACAATAAAACCATCTAACAATGGAAACGCACAGAGTTTCAGTTTCGCGCGCCAGTTTAATCTCAGTACATTGTGGGGTGCACCAGGGACCGGGAGCTCGCTACTTGAAATTTACTGGAAGTGGAAGTAAGTGCCATTCCTGGAGCCAATTTGACCCGCGATTCCAGATACGGGATTTTTTTAGTCAGTGTATACTGACTTATTTTGTGGTGTTTCAGGCACTTTATTGCCACAATGCAGTGGGGTGTCACTGAAAAAGAAATCTGTGAACTATTATTAGACGAAAATTATTCAGACACAGAATCATTAAGTATTTTCAACCTTGTGTTGAAGAGAAGATAAGTGACGATGACACAAGTGACGATGAAAATATAAAACAAGAAATTTCTTCTGATTAAGTAATTCGTTGTCTGATGATCAGTAGAGAGAGATAGCCGGCTGTCACGTAGTGCATATTTTCGAGGTAAAAATCGATTCAAGTGGTCTATTTATCCACCAGCTAGGTCCGGAGTCAGAAGCCACAACATCATTACTTACCTACCTGGTCTGATCAGTTCAGCTCGTGAAAAACGGAACACGTCACAAATTGAATAATGGCAATTGCTGATATCAGATGAAATGATCGCACGTATTTGCACTCACACTAATCAGATAATAACAGAATATTCAGAAAAGGATAAAACTAATGCTACTTACACTATCCATGTTAGTATTATGGAAATGAAAGCAGTCTTTGGGTTGTTGCAGTTAACAGGTGTATTCAAATCTGGCCAGATATAGAAAGTTTATAGGCAACTGATGGAACAGGCCGAGGTATATTCAGAATAACGATGTCAGTAAAGCGATTTATGTTCCTGTTATCTGCTTTGAGATTTGATGATGAGAGTTCTAAGAAAGAAAGAAGAACTAATGATCGTACTGCTCTCATCTCAGAAATGTTTGGAAATTTCATTTAGAACTGTCAAAGAAACTGTAGCTGCTCAGAATATTTGACAGTTAATGGAATGATTTGCCCTTTTAGAGGGAAATATTTTTTCAGGGATTATATGAAATCGAAGACTGCTAAATATGGCATCCAGATTACGTTCCTTTGCGACGCTAAAACACACTATTTATACAATGCTTTTATCTAAACAGGCAAAGCTATCACTAATAAAACAAGCCAACTTTCAGTTCCAATACAGAATGAACTGCAGCTTGCAGAACCTCTATTTGGAACAAATAGAAATATAACTGCCGATGACTGGTTCTCTTCTGTGGAGCTGGTTGACAAACTGATTGAAAATGGTTTGACTTACGTTTGAACGATAAATAAAAGGAAAAAAACGACCAGAAACTTTTAGCCAATAAAGAACGGGTAGTAGGATCTACGTTATTTGGTTTCGTGAAGGATAAAACATTGGCATTTTATGTCCCAAAAAAGAATCGAAGCGTAGTGGTGATTCATCAATGCACCATGACAATCCAGTCAATGAAAACAGTGCTAAACCTGAGATAACTTGATTTTACAACAGAACAAAAGGTGGTGTTTGTACATTAGATCAGAAATGCGCCAATTATTCAGTCTCTAGAAGAACTCAACGATGGCCATGTGTAATATTTTTCATCAATATTGAATGTTACGAATGCAAATGGATTCGTATTACGGAAGGCATGAAATGGTGGAAAACATGAAACTCAGTCGTTACATAAAAGAATTTGAACTAAATTTAATAAGGCCGTTTATCACAGAAAGGGGCAGCTGTTGAACCACAAAATGACCTACGACTAGAAAATACACTTTGTAATCAAAGTGGCTCGCGAAGAAGAGGAAGATGTTATTTATGTGGTCCTAAAACTGACAGCAAACAATCACAAAAATACGACAGAGGTTTTAAATTCATCTGTAAACGACATGCAGAAAAAAGTATTGCAAGTGCCATTCATAATAGTTCAGGTACTGATATAGACAACATTTTGACACTTCCATGTTTCGTTTTCATTATTTTTGTTTCTGATTGATGTCATAAAGAATCCCTATTTATGTTAAGGGCATGTTATGAGAAACTCCGTAGTATCTCTAGGTTTTTTAATCGAAGCATTTTTTGTAATCATGTAGCTTCCAAAGAGAGATACTAAAAATTCTTGTAAAATATGAGACATAGGACTTAAAGTTAAAAAAATAACACGATGTAAAATTTTAGTTCCATAAAAGTTGATTAATATTTATTTATTTTAACACACTCATTACGCATTTACATATGAGTTATATCTTTAACGGGGCTTATGTTGAATTTCTATTCAAGGGTCCATTTTTACCCGCGATTCCATGTATGTTCGTCAAAATATCGATTCCGGTTGAGGGTTAATGTTAGTACGGTGCTTGAATATTGGGTGAGGTATGAATGTCAGAATGGATGCACAAGAGCCATCCACTTATCAACCGCAGCAACACTGCATCTTGTAGGTGGCAGTAATAGGTCAGCTCAGCCGGAATGCTCACATGACGTCCTTAGCTGGATTTCTTCGTACTTTGTTGTTTCTGTACTCAAACTGTCGTGTTAGGACAGTACGGCGTTTCAAGACAATGGTCCATTGAAGATTTATCAGAAACTTCACTCTTGGTATGATCTGTTACAATTAATTAGATAATGATACATCTGCGGTAAAAAGCCATTAGGAGATGCTAACACGAACGGTAGTCATGCAGACACTTGTAACGAACGACATGGTCTTGTGGTTTAAAACATCTGGTTCTGGTGCTGGAGAAAGTAGGTTCACTTCCTTCTACATGATAACTATTTCTTTTTCATTTGCACGTTTTCTTTATTTATTTGCAACAAGTTCCTTTACTGTATTTGTAATACGATGTGTATGTATTCTGTGTGTGTGTGCGTGCGTCTGTGTATGTGTGTGTGTAATATTCATGTTGCACGATGATGATGAGAAAAGGGGGAGGATGAAACCCAGTGCCAGCACATAGCCTACTCCTCGCGAATGGCTTCATGGGACCGCCAAGCTTAACGTCCCTATCTAGCGGACGGATCACCGTTAACACCGTCACATGACCTCACTTCATGAGACACTGCGGAGAGGTTTGGTATTGAAACCAGAACACCGACTCAAGTTCTGGTGATCAAGAACTTTACGCCAGCAATGCTCCTCCCCTTACCAGCCAAATTCTGACAGTGAAAATTTTTTCACTGCCGTGATTCGAACCGTCTTACCCCATTTTCGCTTTCGGAACAGAGTCTGGTTCTTTCTTACTCATGTAACAAAACTATGTTCTGCAATATTCAATGTTATTTACATATAAGAGAGTGCAGCATATAACAGAGTGCGCTGTCAAGAATGAAGACCTTCGATTTTGTAACTTCAGTCTGATTTAAAAACGGAAGATGAAACTACTACCAGTGAAACAATCAGAAATGATATTTATATTCTAGCTTGTTACAAATGCTTTGCAGTGAAACAAACAGCCATCATATTTTTAGTCTTGCTTCTCAGGAATACTTAGCTTTTTATTCCAAATCTGTCACTACTTCGAAGGTTGTGGTTAGGCAGGAGCCCAAAACCATACCTTAACCCTCGAAATACTGTGGGGGAAGTACCTTATGCCCACGTTTTGAAATTATTGTGATAGAATCAGTTACTTTATAGGCCTATTTCAAAATTTTGAATTTTTTGTGATGTTTTTAATGAATTCCACAAATGTTAAATTCTTCAGTTACACTGAACCCAAATTTTTAAGTCTTAAAGACGATGTCTCTCTCCCCAAAGAGAGTGCCATATTCCAGATTTTCAATTTCTGGAGCAAACTTACACATCAGTAACCCTCCAAAAAGTACGCTGTAGACAAAAACAGCAATATTTAGCGAAATTTGCATTTTAAACTTTTATAAGGTGGCCATGGTCCCCCCTCCCCCCCAACTTTCAGCAGTACATGTTATTGAAAGTGTGTTAATATTGATAAGAATGTGCTGAAAGATACTTTCAGGTTCTGGACCCTACTTACACATCAGTACGTCTGTAAAATGTAATATAAGTCGACAACAATTAGGAACATTGTTTTTTAGATATTTTTGTGTGGGCATAAAATACCCCTCCTCCCGGCCCACTGTCTTGGTAATTGTGGAAAACACATTGGTTATCTTAGGGTTAAATTGTAGTATTTGAAACGAGCAGCAGTTTATATATATTCTTACTTATCACAAAGGTTGAGCTGCTATCGAATCATAAACACTTTTGTAAATTCAAAGGTCGAGTCAAAGATTGCATCACGTAGCAAGAGACGATGAAAGTTATTGAAAATGGAGAATGTACATTGAGATTATGGTGTTTGGCTGTGATTTGTAACACGATTTCCGTATTTCACGTTTTACAGTTTTCTGAATGATGATTTAGCAACAAAACATACACTTAATTGTATCAAGCAACATTATTCTTCAAGATAACTGTTCGACACACTGACTGGTACAAATTACATATATTCCAGATACAGAAGCTAGAAAAATGAGCACGAAAATATTCAAAATATGGACCAGGTTTTATTTCCCTCCCTTTTTGCACGAAAATAACTGCAGTGAGGAAATATATTATTCCATGCATCATCTGCTGACGTTTGTTATCACATGCTACACAGCAAACATTCTGCTTTCGTAGTCTCTGCCACAGCGCACACAGAACACCAAAGATAAAAATGTGTATTCCAGACCGCATACAGGCTCATCTGATACGACGTAATCCTATTAATTCTTCCTACGTGGAATGATATTGGTTATTTTTGTTCAAATGGCTCTTAGCACTATGGGACTTTACATCTGAGGTCATCAGTCCCCTAGAACTTAGAACTACTTAAACCTAACTAACCTAAGGACATCACACACATCCATGCCCGAGGCAGGATTCGAACCTGCGACCGTAGCGGTCGCGCGGTTCCAGACTGAAGCGCCTAGAGCCGTTCGGCCACACCGACCGGCGGTTCTTTTTGTTTCGAGCCGATCTGTCCGTAATGATTAGCCATATTTTGCCACTGTATGATTGTATGTAAACCCCAAAGATACAGTTTGCTTGAATGTATAGAACCGTTTATTTATTTCTGATATTTATAGATGTAATTTTTAATACAGTTGTACTGTTGTCTATTCTGTTTGCCATTATTGCAAACTACTGACTGTTTAAAGAGATAGATAATTCGAATTATTGTTGTTTTAAGTAAATGGATTGACAACAGATAGATGGTGGACTGTTTTACTCACGAAGAGTGGCAACGCTATCGAAGTAATGAAGATTTTCGGACTTTTTTGAGCGTCACACACAAACTGTCTACAGTATTATGGTGTGAAATATAATTACCCACCAGCAGATACTCGTCGCTTAACAATGGAAAAGTTATCACTAGAAGTGGTTATTTTGGTTGGGAACTACGGTACAGACGTTATGTAAGAAGCAATAGCCTGGAAATAACTGGTAACAAAGTAGTTGGTTAGTCTGGGATGGGCTACAGTACATACTGTATCATTAATTCGTACTGGATGAAGTTTTCGACAATGATCTGATTTGTCACAATGGATATGTTCTGTTTAGAGTGTTTGTTCAAATGGTTCAAATGGCTCTGAGCACTATGGGACTCAACTGCTGAGGTTATTAGTCCCCTAGAACTTAGAACTAGTTAAACCTAACTAACCTAAGGACATCACAAACATCCATGCCCGAGGCAGGATTCGAACCTGCGACCGTAGCGGTCTTGCGGTTCCAGACTGCAGCGCCTTTAACCGCACGGCCACTTCGGCCGGCTAGAGTGTTTGTGATCCCCCTATTAACAGTAAAAGTAATAAATATTGCCTAAGTGCTTAAGACTACCTAATGAAATTTTACCTAATGACATTTGTCTGGCAGTAATTGAAACTAATTCCGGGTTACCTAAATACAGTAAAGTAAAAAAAAGGAAGCAGAGTACCAGCTACAATAAAGGGAAAGGGTTACATGTGAACACAGTTAAAACACAGGTACTGTGCCACGTAGTGATTATTAATTTGTAGAGCGTACTAATAATTGACAGTTATGTGTTAAACAACCATTAACTACATAGTGTAGTCTTTGCTGGTGACAGGCGACAAAGTTTCCGATTATGGTCTAAATTGCTGACAGGGATGCCGAAAACAGAGCACACTGTTATCTCTTGCTTTGTTAAATGCAAAACTGTTGCTAATTACTGTCATGTAGCAGTGATTGACTGAATCTGGAAGTGCTTAAATGAGAGCAGATCATTAAAAAGTTACTTGTTCGGTGGAAACAAAAAAAAAAAAAAAACTCTTACTAAGCAGAAAAGTTGTGTTATTTCCTCAATAAACTGTTACAGGTGTGTGATGCGAAAGGACGTATAATTAAAAAGACTAATCTCATTCAATCCAATTTTGAAATTGACTATGGAACCCCGCAACCGCTACGGTCGCAGGTTCGAATCCTGCCTCGGGCATGGATGTGTATGATGTCCTTAGGTTAGTTACGTTTAAGTAGTTCTATGTTCTAGGGGAGTGATGACCACAGCAGTTAAGTCCCATAATGCTCAAGCCTTTTTTTTTAAATGGAATAATTTTAAATGTTTCATTATACCAGTTATCTTACAGATAAAATAGATAACTGTGTGGGCCGTGGCAGCTCGTTTCACCTTCTTACTATCAATATTTACTATCACCAGCAGGCTGTGGGTACTACTCCACTGTGCGGTTATCGCTGCCCCAGTTAAGCTTCAAAAGCGGCCGGTAGAGTGTCATCAAAGGTCCTTCGAACGGCGCAGTGCAGGCAGTTTATGTGTAGCCTCCGCGCAGTGTGGAGCTGGGGCCAGCGGCAGTGCTTTGAGCACCGGCTACTCGGTGCGGATGGGCATATCTTTTCCGGATCGTTGTTTACTCTTCTTCGTCAGAATTGAACATCATTTCTCCTTATCAAGTGTAATATTTGCATCCGGTTTGGATTTGTCTCAGAGGACACAGCCAATGGTGAGATAAGGAACTGCGCAGGAATACGATATCTCAAACACGAACATCTTCAGTATGAACTGCACATTTCTCGCACACCTATCGAGGGTGGCGTTTCAGAGCTGGCAGCAGAGTTGCGTGCGGCATTGGGCGATCCTTTCCACATTTCACCCAAAACGACCGGTGAGGTAGGTGCCGCTATTTCCACAATTTCTTTAGCTTTGGATGAATTATTTCCAAACATTAAATTATTAGAGGGCAATCAACCCACCTGTAAGTAAGTGAGTAGGGTTCAGGCCCAATTGTGCCATTTCAATAATCATCTTGTTGATCCATCCTACCTTGAATTCAGTGATCAGCAGAGGGGCGTTGTAAAACAGCTAAGCGCGAGGGTTGAAGAATTACAGACTGGCGTGGGCACGTTATGGTTTTAGAGTTAAAGGTAGAGTGCGGAAGAGGGTGTTTTAGTTGATCAATTCCAAATTAGAAAGGCCATCTCGGATTCTTTTGAGAAATTGGCGGATCCTATTTTGTGTTTATTAAATTGTATCACTGAACTAGAGATTGACCAACTGAACCAAGTTCGTGAAGTGTGATGGTTGATGATGCGGTTTCAATTAGATGCTGACGCCTTGCAGATCCCACGTATATTCGTACTCTCTCTTCTTTATCCTTTATCTAAGGGTTTGTTAAGCGAGTTGCTATGAGGTGCATTACGAGAGAGGGGAAATTTGGGACAGCTTAGGGCCCGTATAGTTGACAGAAAGTTTCCAGCATGTATTAGGAACTAACATGAGCGCATGTATTATTGACAAGTACAGGCTTCCGATTAAACATTGTTACAATACAATGAGCGTGTCCGTACTGCTGTCTCTGCTTTGAGTATGGATATCACGGAACAGGATTACATTTCTAACACCTTAGAGGGCATGAGATCTGAGGATTGGTCAAGGCTCGTCTTTGTTCGGAAGCCGGCCACCTTCACTCAGCTCAATGATTTGGTGATCTCTACGGAAGCCTTTACATTTGCAGATGAGCAGCGGAAACGAAGTGAGGGTGAGCCACCTATTTGTTCTTATTTTAGTGGACACTATTGCAGATCACCTGTTAAATTATCATCTAGTAAATCCTGTTTTTCGGTGCGGTTCCCGGAATCACTTAGTGCGGGAGTGTTCGATTGAGCGAGGGCCTAGGCCGAACAGCTGACGCCATCGTAAGCGAGCAATGGCTCGAGTGAAAAAGTCCGTCTGGTTTTGTGCACGTATTTGCGCTTGTAATAAGCCGCTTCTTCCTTATGTTCAAATCAATAGAGAAATAATGTGCGGTCTGCTTGTTTCCGGAAGTTCTGTTTCTTTATTTGATTGTGACTGATACCTTGAGTTTCGACAATTGTGTAAGTTGCCTCTCTTGCCCCGCCCCCCCCCCCTCCCTCCCCACGAAGATGTCGGCAGAATTTGCCTCTGGTAGGTGAGGTAAGAGTCAGCCTATCGATTCTAGGTTTTTTCCTAGCTGGTTAAACTATTAGTTGTGAAGAAATTATCTGTCATGTTGTTGCTTGGATGTGATTTTATCCAGTTCTCGATCTTGCAAGTAATACCTTCTTCTTTAGGCTTCTGTTAATATTAATACATTGCATACTGAGCGGACGGAGGTAGATCTCGGTCATCTTAGTGAACCTCAGGCTATTCAGTAAAGAGACCTTTTGATCGAGGTTCCCCACGTACTAACTGATCGGTTGGAGGTGACGGACAAGATTCAATATAAAATCCGTTTGGTGGATGATGGTCCCGTTCGGCAGGCTCCTTATCGTCTGTCACCACCTAAAAAGAACATTTGGTGCCAAAGGAACACGGCAAAGATTTCAGACGAGTTATTGATTATCGGGTCTTCAATGAAAAGGTTATATTAGAATCAGTTCCTCTTCCGAATCTCCATAAGTGGTTTACTTGGGTTGCTGACGAACATTGTATGGATACGGGTCATTCGATGAACTACAGTGAGTGAAAATTTTACCATCTACCTCTTCCTTTTCGGATTGTATTTTCAAGGAAGTCACAGAAATTAGATTAACTGACAATTTAATAAACATCAGGGAGAAGTTGGTGGCACAATTTATCTTAGAAGGAATACCAGTGTATGAAAATTGTTCTGGGGTTCGATTGCTTAGATGAATATACAGCAGAAATAAACTCTGAGGGATATTATTTGGAACTGCAAATTGAAGAACCAACTGTAAAAGTAAAATTTCAAGAAAATATTCTTAATAGGAGCTTTTAATAGGCCATGGGAAAACAGTCACTGGTGATGGAAAGGTAATGTCATAAAATCCAGATACAGAGTATCACCGGACGGGCATTAGCAAAAGGAGGAGGAAAACAGCTATTGTGAAAGAATAAAGGAAGTGCACAACATAATAGAGCAGCAATCAGATCATTTGGAACAGAAAAAAATATTTGGAAATTTGCCGTAAGATCTTATGGGACCAAACTGCTGAGGTCACACTATTTAATCTAACTTAAACTAACTTACGCCAAGGACAACACACACACACACACCCATGCCCGAGGGAGGACTCTAACCTCCAGCGGGAGGAGCCGCACGGACCGTTACAAGGCCCCTAGAGAGTGCAGCTACTTAGAACAGATGTTGCGGACAAATAGAAGTGTATTTTCAAAAAAAGACCTGGATGGGTTTTAAATTTTGAATACGAATTAGGTATCAAACCACACAAACCAGTTTCATTCAAATTCTACCCAATACCTGGTGCCAGCAGAAAGACAGTAGCAATGGAGGCAATGGAAATTTACAGGATAATGGAATGAGGCGCTATGAAGGAGAGTGAGAGCCATTGTAACAACTCTGATATAGTAGTGAAGAAAAAAGTTAGTGGAGTGATGTTGGTCATAGATATTAGTCAAAGGACAATCTGGTAAGCTGAAAATTTAGATTTCATACTGTTAAATATATGCCGTCTTGAGTTAACTGTTGATTCCATTAGCTAAAGAGTACAGAAAACGTACAGCATTTTTCTCGAGATAAATATTACCAGGAGAAAGTAGCACACTTTGGACTAAATATTTTGCTGTTATTCTTCATATACATTTTAGAGCAGGTATTGGGGGGGGGGGGGGACCTGAACTCTAAAATAAGTATCTATGTAGACAACTTATTAATTGCAGTCGGAAATTGGGAGCAACATTGTAAATTACCAGAGGTTTCTTTTAACTTTTAATAAAAGGGGGCAGGAGCCTTAGGTTAAAGGTCAGAATTTTAGAATTTGTAAAAACTGGACTCATGTATTTTGGACATATATCCATAGAAGACCTAATTATGTCATCTGTGTTACTGAATATTTATTTCACATTTGGTCAACAGTATTAATCCTACCCTTTGTCTTAATATACTCCAACATAATGTGAGGCTCCCTAGCGGCCTCAAATACTGTGCATTTATGGTGGATTATGGAAATGAGTACAACAGATCTCTTGCCTTTAGATACATACGATACCGTAGTAATATTTATCCGGCATCCAAAAACTACCAGACCAGTTTTTCTGATCTTGTTGGGCGGGACCTCGGGTGGAATTTCTTTTCTACCTTTTGTTAAGTGACTGTTTTTCAGCAGAGAAAAAAAATGGTTCAAATGGCTCTGAGCACCATGGGACTCAACTGCTGTGGTCATTAGTCCCCTAGAACTTAGAACTACTTAAACCTAACTAACCTAAGGACATCACACACATCCATTCCCGAGGCAGGATACGAACCTGCGACCGTAGCAGTCGCACTTTTCAGCAGAGAGAGCCTATGGATAGCTAGTATATTAGTTATCCATTGTCACATTTATATTTGTGCCTTTTATCAGTTCGGTTAGTCTATACATAGTATCGAAGGGGTTATTAGAAACAATAAATGGTTCTTCTGGCTGTTCGCCACAATACACTTCTAAGAAATCAGTGTATAGGGACTTTGCTTCGTAGGAAGCCAGTATTTTGATGCCATTCTAGCTGGTTTATTAGCGATGTATTGTATAAGGCGTAACGTCCTCTGATAGCTTCTAATTCCTCGTCAATAGCAACAAATTCTCCAAGATTGTAACTATTCATTCTGTTTTTCACAAATGCATCCAGAAAGTTCCTAATAGCTGCTAACAACCTATCTGTTTCTCGTCTCGTATCCCTAGCTACTACACACACACACACACACACACACACACACACACACACACACACATACACTCTCTCTCTGCCCCAGTACTCATCACACACAGGCAAACCCACATAAACCACACACAACTAACACCAAATACAATTCAAACTCGCGCGCCTCAGCCAGCAGAACACGCTACGAAACAAATGAACGCCACACAGCCACAACAACACGTAATGGCAGCGAAAACTCCGCCTATGTTTTGAGTAATCGAAAAACTGCATTACCACACGAACACAGGCAAAGAAGTAAGCCCATTTACTTCGCCAACAAAACAGGAAAACGTTACACAACTTCAAAACTGTAAGTTACAGAAAGAAAACGTGATACAGTCTTATTTCCGTTCGTAAACACATAACAAATAGAAAATAAATTACGTTTTGCTGTTTGCAAATGACATGTTGTATATTGTGTAGCATAACAGCTACCAAAACAAGAGGACAATAATACACTCCTGGAAATGGAAAAAAGAACACATTGACACCGGTGTGTCAGACCCACCATACTTGCTCCGGACACTGCGAGAGGGCTGTACAAGCAATGATCACACGCACGGCACAGCGGACACACCAGGAACCGCGGTGTTGGCCGTCGAACGGCGCTAGCTGCGCATCATTTGTGCACCGCCGCCGTCAGTGTCAGCCAGTTTTCCGTGGCATACGGAGCTCCATCGCAGTCTTTAACACTGGTAGCATGCCGCGACAGCGTGGACGTGAACCGTATGTGCAGTTGACGGACTTTGAGCGAGGGCGTATAGTGGGCATGCGGGAGGCCGGGTGGACGTACCGCCGAATTGCTCAACACGTGGGGCGTGAGGTCTCCACAGTACATCGATGTTGTCGCCAGTGGTCGGCGGAAGGTGCACGTGCCCGTCGACCTGGGACCGGACCGCAGCGACGCACGGATGCACGCCAAGACCGTAGGATCCTACGCAGTGCCGTAGGGGACCGCACCGCCACTTCCCAGCAAATTAGGGACACTGTTGCTCCTGGGGTATCGGCGAGGACCATTCGCAACCGTCTCCATGAAGCTGGGCTACGGTCCCGCACACCGTTAGGCCGTCTTCCGCTCACGCCCCAACATCGTGCAGCCCGCCTCCAGTGGTGTCGCGACAGGCGTGAATGGAGGGACGAATGGAGACGTGTCGTCTTCAGCGATGAGAGTCGCTTCTGCCTTGGTGCCAATGATGGTCGTATGCGTGTTTGGCTCCGTGCAGGTGAGCGCCACAATCAGGACTGCATACGACCGAGGCACACAGGGCCAACACCCGGCATCATGGTGTGGGGAGCGATCTCCTACACTGGCCGTACACCACTGGTGATCGTCGAGGGGACACTGAATAGTGCACGGTACATCCAAACCGTCATCGAACCCATCGTTCTACCATTCCTAGACCGGCAAGGGAACTTGCTGTTCCAACAGGACAATGCACGTCCGCATGTATCCCGTGCCACCCAACGTGCTCTAGAAGGTGTAAGTCAACTACCCTGGCCAGCAAGATCTCCGGATCTGTCCCCCATTGAGCATGTTTGGGACTGGATGAAGCGTCGTCTCACGCGGTCTGCACGTCCAGCACGACCGCTGGTCCAACTGAGGCGCCAGGTGGAAATGGCATGGCAAGCCGTTCCACAGGACTACATCCAGCATCTCTACGATCGTCTCCATGGGAGAATAGCAGCCTGCATTGCTGCGAAAGGTGGATATACACTGTACTAGTGCCGACATTGTGCATGCTCTGTTGCCTGTGTCTATGTGCCTGTGGTTCTGTCAGTGTGATCATGTGATGTATCTGACCCCAGGAATGTGTCAATAAAGTTTCCCATTCCTGAGACAATGAATTCACGGTGTTCTTATTTCAATTTCCAGGAGTGTATAATGTAAGGTATGTTACTTTTCGCCAATTAAGTTATAAATGCAACTTTTACATAATGTTGTAAACGACGAAAATCTTAATATGTTAACAACAAATTTACAGTTAAAAATAGAAATAGAACCCACTGATGATAGCACAACAGTGCTGATACATGTATGGGTGCAACAAAAGAAAAAAGGTGTCTTGCATAAGGCGGAACTTCTCATCCCATTTTCTTAGGAAGCACGGAGACAACAAGAAGAAGTGCACCACAAGATGATTATTCATCCATTGTGTTTATTTATCCTTACAATAAATATATCATCTTCAGTATCAAAGGAAAGTGATCTTTCATCACACTCAATTTGAGAGTCACTATCGTGATCAGACTGTAGTATTATATTTCCTGCATGAGAAAACAAATCATCAGTAACTCGGCAGTCGTCTCCCTCCATAAGCACTTCTAATAAGATTCCGCTGTCAAGTATTATTTGGCCCAAAAATTAGAAACTCGAATTATTTTAGCAAAAAATGAAGTATAATAACGGATGTCACTAAAATATACCGCTTTTTAGGACACCGCTTCAAGTAAACTTACAAGATATATAAGTCTGACAATTTGAAATATTATTTACAGGACCAGACACATGGTGTACACAGTGCGCTGCTGCTGCAGTTCGAGGAATAACTTATCTTTGCTCTAGGCCTCCAGATGCTGTAATAGCTCTGGCACAACTAAACTAAAGATATCGACAATCAGATGCCTTTGACGGTCGGAGTGGCCGAGCGGTTCTAGGCGCTACAGTCTGGAACGGCGCACCCGCTACGGTCGCAGGTTAGAATTCTGCCTCGGGCATGGATGTGTATGATGTCCTTAGGTTAGTTAGGTTTAAGTAGTTCTAAGTTCTAGGGCACTGATGACCTCAGAAGTTAAGTCCCATAGTGCTCAGAGCCGTTTGCAGCATTTTTTTAGATGGCTTTAAGACTTGGCACTCACTCTAGGGTTATGGACAATCAATTATCAGACAGTCTTCGAAAATATGGTGCAAGAATTAATGGAGGATGACATTTCAGATCACCCAAACCTTAACGAAACTTTTTGTCTGGGTTTCTTTTAATGGCACATTCACAACTGCTATTCATCATCAATGATAAAATCTACTGCAGTTGTAAAAATTATTTATTTCTAAAATGGAAACTTGATTAGTAATCAAAACGTCCTCGGTCCCGGGTTCTAAACCATCCACCGCTTCAATTTTGATTAATAATCAACATTGGTTGCCAAAGACTTCCGGCTTTCTTGTTGTTGGGGGGGGGGGGGGGGGGCGAAACTGCCACTAGAGGTGGAGGAATCAGCAATGATCAATGGCATGGGGATGCAGAAAGCAGTGAAAACAACTACATTAAAGACATATGACATGTATCGACAGGACATGTGGCCTGTATTTGAATAAATTGTCAAGATGATCTCTCCATTGGCAAAAGATTATACACTACTGGCCATTAAAATTGCTACACCAAGAAGAAATACAGATGATAAACGGCTATTCAGTGGACAAATATATTATACTAGAACTGACAAGTAATTACATTTTCACGCAATTTGGGTCCATAGATCCTGAGAAATCAGGCCCAGAACAACCACCTCTGGCCGTAATAACGGCCTTGATACGCCTGGGCATTGAGTCCAACAGAGATTGGATGGCGTGTACAGGTACAGCTGCCCATGCAGCTTCAACACGATACCATAGTTCATCAAGAGTAGTGACTGGCGTATTGTGACGAGTCAGTTGCTCGGCCACCATTGACCAGACGTTTCCAATTGGTGAGAGATCTGGAGAATGTGCTGGCCAGGGCAGCAGTCGAACATTTTCTGAATCCAGAAAGGCCCGTACAGGACCTGCAACATGCGGTCGTGCATTATCCTCCTGAAATCTAGGGTTTCGCAGGGATCGAATGAAAGGTAGAGCCACGGGTCGTAACACATCTGAAATGTAACGTCCACTGTTCAAAATGCCGTCAGTGCGAACAAGAAGTGACCGAGACGTGTAATCAATGGCACCCCATACCATCACGCCGGGTGATATGTTAGTATGGCGATGACGAATACATGCTTCCAATGTGCGTTCACCGTGATGTGGACAAACACGGATGCGACCATCATGATGCTGTAAACAGAACCTGGATTCATCCGAAAAAATGACGTTTTGCCATTCGTGCACCCAGGTTCGTCGTTGAGAACACCATCGCAGGCGCTCCTTTCTGTGATGCAGCGTCAAGGGTAACCGCAGCCATGATCTCCGAGTTGATAGTCCATGCTGCTGCAAACGTCGTCGAACTGTTCGTGCAGATGGCTGTTGTCTTGAAAACGTCCCCATCTGTTGACTCAGGGATCGAGAAGTGGCTGCACGATTCGTTACAGCCTTGCGGATAAGATGCCTGTCATCTCGACTGCTAGTAATACGAGGTCGTGTTGCCCTCCTGAATCCACCGATTCCATATTCTGCTAACAGTCATTGGATCTCGATGAATGAGAATATTGGCTTAGGATGAGGAATGAGAAGGGAGAAAGACTAATTGAGTTCTTTAACAAATTTCAGCAAGTAACAGCGAATACTCTGTTCAAGAATCTCAAAAGGAGGAGGTATACATGGAAATGGCACAGTGTGGTAGGATTAAGTTTAAGAGAGTAGTAAGGAAAACCAATAGCCAAAGAAGTTGGATACGGAAGTACTACGGAACGACGAGATACGATTGAAGTTCTCTATGGCTATAGAAACAGCAATAAGGTATGACTCAGTAGTACAGTTGGAGAGGAATGGACATCTCTAATAAGGACAATCACAGAAGTTGGGATGAAAAACATAGTTGCGAAGAAGAAATAATTCAATTGATCGATGGAAGAAGGAAGTAGAAAAATATTCACGGAAATTCAGGAATACAGAAATACAAGTAGTTGAGGAATGAAATATACAGCAAGTGCAGGAAGCTAAGACGAAATGGGTGAATAAAAAATGTGGAGAAATCTAGAAAGAACTCTCAGAAGAACTGAATCAGCATATAGGAAAGTCAAAACAATTTTCAGTGAAATGAAAAGCACGGGTTGTGGCATTAAAATTGCAACGGGAATTCCACTGTTAAATGCAGAGGAGAGAGTGGATACGCAGAAAGAGTACACTGAAGGCCTCTATGACGGGGAAGATACTCTGATATGATAGAAGAAGTAACAGGAGTCGATTTAGAAGAGATGGGGGATCCAGAATTAGAATCAGAATGTAAGACAGCTTTGGAATAAATAAAGCAGGGATGGATAGCATTCAATCAAATTTTGTTAATCGACTATTCACGTTGGTGTGTAGAATGTCTGTCAGCAGACCATATGACTTTCGGAAAAATATAATCTACACAATTCCGAAGACTGCAAGAGCTGACAAGTGCGAGAGCCAGAGCACAATCAGCTTAACAGTCCCTGCAACCAAGTTGCTGACAAGAATAATACACAGGAAAATCGAAAAAAAAGAGGATGTGTTAAATGACGATCAGTATGGCTTTAGAAAAGGTAAAGGCACCAGAGAGGAGATTCTGACGTTGCTGTTTATAATGGAAGCAAGACTAAAGAAAAATCGAAACACGTTCGTAGGATTTGTCGACCTGGAAAAAGTGTTAGACAATGTAAAATGGTCCAAGATGATCGAAATTCTGAGAAATATACGGGGTACGCTATAGGGGAGACGGGCAATATACAATATGTACAAGAGCTAAGAGGGAATAATAATAGTGGACAGACAAGAACGAAGTGTCCGGATTAAAAGTGGTGTAAGACAGGGGTGTAGTCTTTCACCCATACTGTTCAGTCTGTACAGAAGCAGTGATGGAAATAGAAGGAGTGGAATCAAAATTCAAGGTGACAGGATATCAATCACACGATTCGTTGATGACTTTGCTATCCTGAGTGAAAGTTAAAAAGACTTATATGATCTGTTGATTGAGTACATAACATGGATTGGGAATAAATCGAATGACGAAAGTAATGAGAAGTATCAGTAATGAGAACAACGAGAAACTTAACATCATGATTGATGGTCACAAAATAGATGAAGTTAAGGAATTTTACTAACTAGGCAGTAAAATAACCAATGACGGACGGAGCAAGGAGGACATCAAAAGCAGAATAGCACTGGAAAAAAGGACATTCCTTCCTGATCCAGAGAAGGCTACTAGTATCAAACAAAGGCCTTAATCTGAGGAAGAAATCTCTGAGATTGTACGTTTGGTGCACAGCATTGTATGGTAGTTAAACATGGAGTGTGGGAAAACCGGAACAGAAGACAATCGAAGCATTTGGGATGTGGTGCTAGAGACGAATGTTAAAAATTGTGTGGACTGATGGGGTAAGGAACGATGTGGTTTCGCGCAGAATCGGAGAGGAAAGAAATACGTGGAAAATACTGAGAAAGAGAAGGGACAGGATCATATGACAATTGTTGAGACACGAAGGAATGACGTCCATGGTAATAGAGGCAGCTGTAGAAGGCAAAAACTGCAGAGAAAGACAGATACTGGAATAAATGTAGCAAATAATTGAGGACTTGGGTGTCAAGTGCCACTCTGAGATGAAGAGGTTGGAACAGTAGAGAAATTCATGGCGAGCCGCATCAAATCAGTCAGAAGACTAATGACTCAGAAAACAAAAGAAAATCTTTATTTCTATGCACAACACTGAATTATCTGTGTCAATAAACTACTTTCATCAGTAGTTTCTATTGACTCAGTATGTGTTAATGTGAGTGTTAATGTGTTAATAGTGACTGGATCTACATATGGTAATAATTTATTTAAACTTTTAATCGCCGGCCGCGGTGGTCTAGCGGTTCTAGGCGCTCAGTCCGGAACCGCGCGACTGCTACGGTCGCAGGTTCGAATCCTGCCTCGGCATGGATGTGTGTGATGTCCTTAGGTGGTTAGGTTTGAGTAGTTCTAAGTTCTAGGGGACTGATGACCACAGATGTTAAGTCCCATAGTGCTCGGAGCAGAACTTTTAATCCAGCCGAATACATGGCCTGACAAAGTAAGTGAACACCTAGAAGATACAGTCAAATGTCAATGTAAGGTCGTAACGCTTACACCATTGGTGGATATGTAAACCATTACAGCTGCATTTCTCTGTGAAGCGCATTAGTATTGTTCGTGTTTCGATATGTTGCCAGGTCTGGCAGAGTATACAAACTGTATGGAGCGGTCGATGAGAAGACATGTAACAAAAAATATCGAACGAACTTATGTCAGGAAATGCATGGTTTCCATGCTAGAAACCATTTATTCAACCATACCTGATTACGGAGTCTGCTGTCTAATACGCGCTGTACCAAGCAGCCACAGTTACAGTATGCATGGTTTTCCCCTGCAAGGTGGTACTGTTTCTCATATATCATGCCATAGTGCCCTCTCCTGCCATAGTAATTGGTAATGTGTCCGATTCACTTTACTTGCTGACTCACCTTTTAGTGGATGTGACACAGCGTTGTACACAATGGTTGTGTAACCGAATGAGAGCTTGCTGACAGTGTGTTTACTTTCCGAAAGTCAGATGGCAATGGACGGCGGGCAGCAGGGTTGTATCAGGTGACTTATCACTGTCGACAACAATCACAGCATTTTGTCTGAGACAGGGTCGTTTTAGGAAGAAAGAAATAAGAAAGACGTACCCCAAGTGTTCGGTCACCAGACTTGGAGGAAAATGTGGTTAACGCTGTGCAAGGCGACCACCGTGTCGGTACGAGGCAGTTGACCCGCCAGTATAGTGTAAGCTAGACGACCGTTGGAACGTTCACCAAGACAGTTGTTACTACCCTTATCACTTACAGCGTGTGCAGAGCTTATTAGCGATGCCACATCGGGAGCAGTGTTTCACTGGTTTCTTCATCAGCCAACCACGATTCCGGGATTTGTGTCATCCGTCCTAATCACAGATGAGGCCACCTTAACGTGGAGTGGTGTCATCAACTTTCATAACAATCATCTGTGGGATAGTATGCAGAACTCCCATGGTATAGTGACAGCTAATGATCAGCATCGGTGCAGCCGAAATGTACGGGCCGTGATAATTGGCAACCGTATTTTTGGACCAGTTTTCCTTCCACGTCACCTAACGGGCCGTCAGAATGTCAATCTTAAGTGCCCGGTTTCGATTCCAGGCTGGGTCGGAGATTTTTCTCCGCTCAGGGACTGGGTGTTGTGTTGTCCTAATCATCATCATCATTTCATCCCCAGCGAGGCCCAAGTTGCCGAAGTTGCGTCCAATCGAAAGACTTGCACCCGGCGAACGGGCTACCCGACGGAGGCCCTAGTTACACAACATTTACATTTTACCTAACAGGCTGGAACTATATGCGTTTCTTGCAGGTGACTTTGCTCCTCTTGCCAAAAGAAGTGCCATTGATAATTCGGTTATGTGGCTGCTACATGATGGTGCTCCAGCTCACTTCAGCGTTAACGTCCGGACACTTCTCAATCGTGTCTTCTCTGGTCGATGGATCGGACGATAGGGGTCCAGTTACATGACCTGCTCGTTCTCCGGATCTCAACCCTCGCTTTTTCTGGTGATGGGGACATCCTAAAAGCATCGTACATGCAGAGCCCATACTAGATGTGGAGAGGCTGGAACAGTGTGTTCGTGCTGCCTTTGACACTTTTTGGATGTGTGAGACAGAGTTTGCTACAGTCCGTACACCCATACTGTAAATGTGGCTGCATGATACAGCGAGTACTAGATCGCAGTCTCTGTAACAAATCGCAGTCTCTGTAACAGAGTATGTCTGAATAAATGGCCTCTACCGGGCTTAAGTTCATTAGACATTTTTTGTTCTGTATTCTCTCATCGGTCAGTTTGTACGCGGTGGAAAAATCATACTATGAGGTGCATTCAAGTTCTAAGGCCTCTGATTTTTTTTCTCCGGACTGGAAAGAGATAGAAACATGCGCATTGTTTTAAAATGAGGCCGCGTTCATTGTCAATACGTCCCAGAGATGGCAGCACCGTACGGCAGATGGAATTTTACCGCCAGCGGCGAGAACGAGAACTGTTTTAAATACTTAAAATGGCGACGTTTTCCTTACTTGAACAGCGTGCAATCATTCGTTTTCTGAATTTGCGTGGTGTGAAACCAATTGAAATTCATCGACAGTTGAAGGAGACATGTGGTGATGGAGTTATGGATGTGTCGAAAGTGCGTTCGTGGGTGCGACAGTTTAATAAAGGCAGAATATCGTGTGACAACAAACCGAAACAACCTCGGGCTCGCACAAGCCAGTCTGACGACATGATCGAGAAAGTGGAGAGAATTGTTTTGGGGGATCGCCGAATGACTGTTGAACACATTGCCTCCAGAGTTGGCATTTCTGTGGGTTCTGTGCACACAATCCTGCATGACGACCTGAAAATGCGAAAAGTGTCATCCAGGTGGGTGCCACGAATGCTGACGGACGACCACATGGCTGCCCATGTGGCATGCTGCCAAGCAATGTTGACGCGCAACGACAGCATGAATGGGACTTTCTTTTCGTCGGTTGTGACAATGGATGAGACGTGGATGCCATTTTTCAATCCAGAAACAAAGCGCCAGTCAGCTCAATGGAAGCACACAGATTCACCACCACCAAAAAAATTTCGGGCAACCGCCAGTGCTGAAAAAATGATGGTGTCCACTTTCTGGGACAGCGAGGGCGTAATCCTTACCCATTGCGTTCCAAAGGGCACTACGGTAACAGGTGCATCCTACGAAAATGTTTTGAAGAACAAATTCCTTCCTGCACTGCAACAAAAACGTCCGGGAAGGGCTGCGCGTGTGCTGTTTCACCAAGACAACGCACCCACACATCGAGTTAACGATACGCAACAGTTTCTTCGTGATAACAACTTTGAAGGGATTCCTCATGCTCCCTACTCACATGACCTGGCTCCTAGTGACTTTCGGCTTTTTCCAACAATGAAAGACACTCTCCGTGGCCGCACATTCACCAGCCGTGCTGCTATTTCCTCAGCGATTTTCCAGTGGTCAAAACAGACTCCTAAAGAAGCCTTCGCCGCTGCCATGGTATCATGGCGTCAGCGTTGTGAAAAATGTGTACGTCTGCAGGGCGATTACGTCGAGAAGTAACGCCAGTTTCACCGATTTCGGGTGAGTAGTTAACCAGAAAAAAAAATCGGAGGCCTTAGAACTTGAATGCACCTCGTATACAAGAGGCACGAGCAGCGTCACACATTGGGTGATTGTTATGAAGGATAAGGACATGCAGTGTACTCGTATGAGAAGTGTTGTCAGTAGCTGTAAGGGGGCCTCATTTTGTGGCTCCATTTGGCCGGTTCGTAGAATAGTCAAAATCCACATTTGTGGGGCCTTCGAATGTTACAGAGACCCAATGTTAGACTGCATGTAAACGTGAGGGCAGGCATACTGCAACATTCCGATCGACCACATCTGGCCAACACAATATACGACCGCGTCAACACTTCTGCCATCTGAGGACAAGTGAAATTTCTGCAGCATTCTGTGTCACCTCAAACTATTGGTTGGAGAATCGCAGCAGCCAGACATTTCCGTTTCATGTGTTGTCTGTGTTTAACACAACAACACAAACGGTTGCATTTGGAGCGATGTCATGACTGGGAGGCGTGGACTGCCGATGAACGGCATCTCACTGTGTTCAACGATGAAAAATGGGTCTGTAATACCCCGGCTGACCATTGTCGGCGAGTAGAGTGGGGGCCTGTCGAGAGGTTCTATTCTTCCAACTTTCTGGAAAGGCACAGCGGCGTTACTCCTGGCGTCATGGTGGGCAGAGGCACTGGGTGTAGCTTCAGGACCTGACAAGAAGTGAGGAATAATGACGGCACAGTGGTACATCATTGAAATCTTGTGTCTTCATACGTTACCCCTCAAGCGAATATATGCGGGTGCCATTTCTCAACAGGACGACGCTCGTCTACACAAGGCACGTGTCTCTACGAATTGTCTGTGTGATGTTGAGGTTTCCTGTGGCCAACAGTACCCCAGATCTGTCCGCGGTGGAACATGTGTAATAGCAGAACAGATGTAAACTCCTTCCTAGCGCCTGTATCCAGGATATCAAGGACAAGCCATAGGAAATGGTCCAGCTTGCCCCAGTAGAGGATGCACCCATCCCAACTGAATCAATGCATGCATGCTGATCAGAGGGGGCTGCGACATCATACTGATAATTGTGCTCATACTGACAAGTTCTTTCTAAATTTGATTCGAAATTGTAATCACTGAAACAACATCACACATCCATTCGACCCGTGAAGTTTCATTTCGTTTTCTCCTCCCATCATGTGTGCCCCTCCCCCCCTCCCCCTCCTCTTTCCTTGTTGGGAAGTGTACGTACCAATCAAGACTGCCCATTAAGTACAATTGAAAACTTCTTTTTCCATCTTATCTCTTGTAAACTAATATCATCTCTCTGACTGACTAGCTACCTCAGTAGCTTTTAATTCTAAACAATGTTTCAAAAAGCTTGAACCCCATTTTTGTAAGTGGCCAAAAGTTCACCGATTTTTTTCAGTGAACTCGCGTTCATGGATATATTTACGAGTAATATGAGTGTCCTACTGAGTACTAGATTGGTAACAGTAAAGGCGATCAGTGCTTTGTTGGTGTGAGGCACAATGGAATTGGGTAGTTGATCAAAGATGTTACAATAAATTCTCCATGCTGTTCATAGAAAAACGATTCTTGCTTTGATCTGTTTGATTGAATGCAGAATATTAATGGGTTGCAGTGTCGCTCTTAGTAAGTTTCTTAAAAAAATAAATTGATGGATACCCTTTTTCTGTTGAATTATACCTCCGTTAGTTAAACTCGGTTGTCAGTACAGAAAACTGACTGCAACTAAAAAGATATTGTGCATTTGAAAAACGCCGTTCTATTACTTTTAACTGACTGGCAGGAATCATGCTGCATCGTTCCGTTTTACAGCTGTTGGAGAAAGTGTTTTTTAGTTCTGGCCTAATACGGACACATACCACGCATATTAGCCAATGGTTTCCAGCCCCTGGAAACTGCGCTCAATTCAACAGGAATATTCTAAATTATATCGCAAAATTGTTCGTGTCATTCATGGAATTAGAGAAAACAAATAAACGGTTTAGCTGATTTTAGTGCTGCGAGGCACAGAAAAGAATAGATCTTAATTACTGCACACCGCTGAGGATTCATGAATTTGGTTAAAGTCGCAGTCAGTTATATACAGTATAAACAACGTGAAACGTGGAAATGAAAAGCTGAAATGGCACTTGCCCTGTTATTTAGTTAATACATTTCTGCCGTGATAGTAGGTCCGCCTCATCTCCACTATTTGGCTACCGCTGCAGCAGCATCATGTGTCAGCGCCTCATAGTGAGAAGATACTGCGACTGGCCTCCCTGTAGAAAAACGCTTTAATAATCGGTTATGTGCGCTAATGCTCTCTGCAAATTGTAAAAAGAGCCGTCTGTCTTTCAGAAATAAATGCCACTACTATTAAATTTTTTCCGAAAGAGAACGGAAAATGAAATATCTCTGGTATCAGTTTTGTGATGTAAATCTTAATTATACAGTATTCAACGGAAATTAGATACTCGGTACATTCATGGGTCAGTCGTTTCCCGTGGTCATATCTTCATGTTCGTTTGTCAGACTTGTTCAGTATGTCCAATGCATGGCCGTATGGAATTGTGTAAACAACAGAACAAACGAGTCATAGTCAGTGAAAGAAGTTTAGAACCTTTCCCAACTGTTTCAGTTGTGTTCGTGGAATTCAGAAGAAGTTGCTGGTTGAGAAAAACTGATTCTGGAATCAGATGTTTACTTTTCGAGCTAAAACTGGAAGTGTAGCTTCTAGCATTCCGCAGGAATACCGTTACATGCTGTAATCTGGGATTTTGTTAAAAACTGAGCAAAATATGATTTTGGTGCCATCGATAAACTCATTTTTAAGTCAGTGACGTGTCAGTGGGAGTTAGTGATCACGAGCTGCAATTCGTTCCTTCCTCCAGGGGCTGGGATGGAAGGTTGTGGCTATGCTTTGTTTCTTCATGGGCCACTTTTCTGTCAGTTGCGAAAATTTTTAAATGGTACGTCTGCCTCTGACCTGATCGTTTGGATTGGAGATTTATTCCAAAGTCACCCTCTGAACAACGTCTATCTTTGTCATCAGTGAAGCACCTGCTTTACACGCTTTAAGTTCCAAAAAATTTTTTTAGCAAAATGTCTTGCATAAAATATTCTCGGTTTTCTTACTGTGTGTAACCCGGTAAGACGTCAATCTTTTGAAGATCACACCATCGTCTTTGTGTGAGCAACTCGCTACCGTGGTCGACGTTGCAGTGGCCTTCAACGAGGACACCGGATAAAATCTTAGAGATGTATGTGTGTGTGTGTGTGTGTGTGTGTGTGTGTGTGTGTGTGTATTGAACTGAGAATCGTGTATGTGTGCGTGTATTGAACTGAGAATCTAGCCATCAGTGGTTCACAACCCCACAATAGGCCACAGCAGGCCACCCACCTCACCGCTGCCCCACACCGAATCCAGTGGGACTCCCCCCGCCCCCCCCCCCCATCCCCCTTCCCACCTACCGGGAACGTCTCATACCAGACGAGTGTAACCCCAAATGTTTACGTGGTAGAGTAATTATGGTGTACGCGCATATGGAGACAGTGTTTGCGCAGCAATCACTGACATAGTGTAACTGAGACGGAATAAGGGGAACCAGTACTCATTCGCCGAGGCAAATGGAAAATCGCCTTAAAAACCAACCACAGACTGGCCAGCTCAACGAACCTCGACATTAATCCGGCGGGCGGATTCGTAGCGGGGACCGGCACGTCTTCCTGTTCGGTAAGCAGCGCGTTAGATTGTGCGGCTAGCCGGACGGGCTATCTTAGAGGTACTCGGAATAGAGTTCCACAGGCGTTGACCTGTCTATGGCCATGGCCCACGCGAAAGACAGGCCGTGGAACTTACGTCACAGCACGTGACGCTGTAGGTCCTACGAGTGCCAGGAGACGTCTCCGGTGGGGAGCGAGTAATTATTGCAGACGAGCTTAATAATTCTTGACTGCGTGTTTAAATGCATGCAATTTCCCGACAGCACACGACGACATTAAGACCTTATCTTTTCGAGTAGATATTGATTTCCCGTGGGCCCTGAACGGAGCGGAGCGTTCGAGAAGTGTGGCGGACAAACCGAATAGTGTGACGTCAAAAATTCGATGCGGGGCCCGTATACGTCGTTGGTCCCGTCTATGGCAACATGACGTAATGATAACATATGCCGATCAGTCACACGACCAAAGTGGGCTACGAAATGTCACCAGAGCAGCTGCCACTTCACGAAGTTAATCCAGACGGAAACGAGGGTGGTAACCGTGGAAAGCTTGAGGGTTCACACAGATCTGAAGCGAAAAGGAAACCAAGAATGGTTCATACAATCATGCCCTCATGCGGAACTTCGATCGCAACATAATACCTAGTTTACGTAGTCCAGCATTACACTAGATGGTCGATCTACACTGCTTTTCTTGTTTGCGGCACATTTTTTTCTTCTTTTCGCCCATATTATCACCTTTCAAAATACGGAAAGCAAAATGATTTCAGCAGAAGTGTCTCACAGCAACAACTAGGAACAAGTGCTTACGCCTCTTAAACCATACATTTTACTGTTCATGATTACTAGACAGTGTTTCTTGTTTTGAACTGTACTAATGCCTCTGAAACTTGGCCGGAAGAGTTCTGTTTCACCTTGTGTACTTCCATAGTGCAGTCAAAATGAAAACTCATTGAAGAGATACCAACAAAATGACTGCGGATGAGCACAACATATTACTCCTTCGGCACGTTTTTTTGCATAACTATACTTTCATTCTAAGTGACGAGTCACCCTAAGGAAATATTCCTGTGTAAATATGCAAATAGGTTAAGAGGCTGATTCGTTCGTTTCGAAGACTAAGAATTACACGAGGAGCAGAAGTGATTAAACTTAATTGTTTGAGAAGATCAGTAATACGTTTCTTCGAAAACTGCTAAAGAAAGCTACAGTGGATAAGTAATAGAACTAGAGGTTGGACAATTTGACACCTCACACTTGAATAATGCCGACTTGAACAATATGAAGTAAGTTATCAAGAAAAGATGAAGAGATATTAAACAAAGCTTGGTTTTAGAGAAGTTACTAGAGTTTTACATCCACATCATTTGTTAGAGAAAGAAAGGCTGAAATATATTAAAGTAAGATATTAAATTACAGACATCGCTACTTCTGTCATATATTAGTTTGATAAATCTCATGACCGTTTTCGACTTTGTAGCCATCATCAGACCCAACAAGTGCAACAGTGACACGTAGGAGTGTAGCCAGTATCCTTACGATATCTACGGTCTCTTCCGCAGGCCCAAGCGGTTTCATTTGGTCCGATATACGTTCATAAACCTTAAGCGATTGGGGTTATTACAAACCCACACGAGTTACTTGCAATATCGTGTAAGCCCATGCGGTAGTAAAAAAGAAGATTATGAAGAAGACTATAGGAAGGGTGCAAGCTTGTTGTCAATGGTATTTTCATCCTGTGTAGGAGAGCCAGTAAGTAAGTGTAAGCAATTTTAGGAATGGCAATAAGTGAAGGAAATATCGAGATCTGCAGACGACATATCCCTTCATAACCAAGACACTATGCGACCAAAACGTTGCTTCTTTGAGGTGCGTTTGTACGTGTGCGACTTCCTGTGCGCACTAGGAGCATGCCACTGTTGCACGAAGAGGTGAGGGGGCGCATGGAATAGTGCAAATTCACGTGTGTTTCTGATTCATGCGCAGCTGCCGAAGTCTTCCCATCACAGACGAGAAGAGTCATGTAAGGCACTTAAGCATCAGCCCAAAGAAGGCAAAATAACAGCAGCCAATGGATACGGTCGGACGGTGGTCGCCAACGCATTCGCATTCGGCCAGCCATTTATACAAAACGTAGGACTTGACACCAATGGATTCGGCCATTTGGAATAGCTGTGGGCTCTGATAACTTGGCAAGGTTGCTCCCATTTTGTTATTGTTACAAAGCGGCGTTTTAATAACAGTTTCACCGACCGATGTTATGAGGGAAGAAGAGGATTTAGCAGTTGTCGCATGTGCAGCATTCATTTTACTGCAAGAAGCTGATCATCACAAAAAGAAGTCGAAGAAGAAACGATGTTGGTGGACAACCTCTCTTTAAAAAGCAGGGAGCAGTGTGATGGGGCAAAATTAATGTCTGATCTTAAAACTGAATTGAATATGGACTATTTCTTTTTTTGCGGTTTAGAGCTACAGATTTCGAATTGTTGTTGAATTGTAGAGAACCTAAAATTTCTAAAGATGGCACCCCTGTTAGGAGATCTGTACCGGCAGTAAAAAGGTTTCCTTGAAGATTCCATTTACTTTTTCATTTTGTGCACATTATTTTCCAACAGCTCACTCATTTCCCTAGAAGCGCCTGGTCTTTCCAATACGTTTTCACAGTCGACGTTCTTAGGATCCCATCGGTTGTAATGCTGTCTCAGAATTCCACTCAATATACCAATATTTTGTGACACGATAGAAGACACGATGAGTAAGTACGAGTTCAACAGGCGCAGCGAATCACTGCAGAACCAACGATCATTCTACCCGGCGTCTACTCTAGGAGGTGGGTCCCAAGCCCAACTCACCGTCAATGCTTTCATGTTACCGTCGGCAGTCCGAACCACAACCAACACCAACAACTTCTTCGTCTGATTTGCCGCCCGTACACACTAAGCAAATCTCGGCCAACGAAGCGGTTGCTTGTCGTTCGTGGGCCTTTGTTGGTCTAATGTGTACCCGCCTAGATACAGTTTGTGACGGTTCGACTCCGGCGCCAGCGGCCGCCACTTTGAATTCCCGCCGAATGGCGCCACCCGCGGCCGGAATGACTGAGACGGCGCTCCGGAATCAGTCGCGTGCTGCTGGCAGCATGCGTGCAGAACCATCCGGTGGAGGGCGACGAGAACTTGTCGATGTCACAGAGACAGCTGATGTAGGATGGCTGCAGTCTGCCCTGGTGATCCGTTGGACTGGTCAGGGCACCTGGTCGGTCAACCAAACTTTCCAAGCCGTTGTTGAATCGAGTGGACACGACGAATTTCATAAAGGGGTCCACTGGAACTGTTGTATATCGCCGTTTGCCGAATTGTGGACTCGGTAAGATCTTAAATAGCCACATAAAAAAGGTGATGTTGGTCGAGATGGGCGTTTGCAACTTCTAGCCCTCCCCCCATGGACCAAGGACCTTGCAGTTGGTGGGGAGGCTTGCGTGCCTAAACGATACAGATAGCCGTGGCGTAGGTGCAACCACAACGGAGGGGTATCTGTTGAGAGGCCAGACAAACGTGTGGTTCCTGAAGAGGGGCAGCAGCCTATTCAGTAGTTACAGGGGCAACAGCCTGGATGATTAACTGATCTGGCCTTGTAACACTAACCAAAACGGCCTTGCTGTTGTGGTACTGCGAACGGCTGAAAGCAAGGGGAAACTACAGCCGTAATTTTTCCCGAGGGCATGCAGCTTTACTGTATGGTTAAATGATGATGGCGTCTTCTTGGGTAAAATATTTCGGAGGTAAAATAGTCCCCCATTCGGATCTCCGGGCGGGGACTACTCAAGAGGACGTCGTTATCAGGAGAAACAAAACTGGCGTTCTACGGATCGGAGCGTGGAATGTCAGATACCTTAATCGGGCATGTAGGTTAGAAAATTTAAAAAGGGAAATGGATAGGGTAAAGTTATATATAGCGGGAATTAGTGAAGTTCGGTGGCAGGAGGAACAAGACTTTTGGTCAGGTGAATACAGGGTTATAAATACAAAATCAAATAGGGGTAATGCAGGAGTAGGTTTAATAATGAATAAAAAAATAGGAGTGCAGGTAAGCTACTACAAACAGCATAGTGAACGTATTATAGTGGCCAAGGTAGATACGAAGCCCATGCCTACTACAGTAGTACAAGTTTATATGCCAACTAGCTCTGCAGATGACGAAGAAATTGAAGAAATATATGATGAGATAAAAGAAATTATTCAGGTAGTGAAGGGAGACGAAAATTTAATAGTCATGGGTGACTGGAATTCGACAGTAGGAAAAGGGAGGGAAGGAAACATAGTAGGTGAATATGGATTGGGGGAAATAAATGAAAGAGGAAGCTGTCTGGTAGAATTTTGCACAGAGCATAACTTAATCATTGCTAACACTTGGTTCAAGAATCATAAAAGAAGGTTGTACGCATGGAAGAATCCTGGAGATACTAAAAGGTATCAGATAGATTATATAATGGTAAGACAGATTTAGGATCCAGGTTTCAAATTGTAGGACATTTCCAGAGGTAGATGTGGGCTCTGACCACAATCTATTGGTTATGAACTGTAGATTAAAACTGAAGAAATTGCAAAAAGGTGGGAATTTAAGGAGATGGGACCTGAATAAACTGACTAAACCAGAGGTGGTACAGAGTTCCAGGGACAGCATAAGGGGACAATTGACAGGAATGGTGGCAAGAAATACAGTAGAAGACGAATGGGTAGCTCTGAGGGATGAAGTAGTGAAGGCAGCAGAGGATCAAGTAGGTAAAAAGACGAGGGCTAGTAGAAATCCTTGGGTAACAGAAGAAATACTAAATTTAATTGATGAAAGGAGAACATATATAAATGCCGTAAATGAAGTAGGCCAAAAGGAATACAAACGTCTCAAAAATGATATCGACAAGAAGTTCAAAATGGCTAAGCAGGCATGGCTAGAGGACAAATGTACTAGGGGTAAGATAGATATAGCCTACAAGAAAATTAAAGAGACCTATGGAGAAAAGGGAGCCACTTGTATGAATATCTAGAGCTTGGATGGAAACCCAGTTCTAAGCAAACAGGGGAAAGCAGAAAGGTGGAAGGAGTATATAGAGGGTCTATACAAGGGCGATGTACTTGAGGACAATATTAAGGAAATGGAAGAGGATTAGATGAAGATGAAATAGGAGATACGATACTGCGTGAAGAGTTTGACAGAGCACTGAAAGACCTGAGTCGAAACAAGGCCCCGGGAGTAGACAACATTCCATTAGAACTACTGACGGCCTTGGGAGAGCCAGTCTGGTGAGCAAGATGTATGAGACAGGCGAAATACCCTCAGACTTTAAGAAGAATATAATAATTTCAATCCCAAAGAAAGCAGGCGTTGACAGATGTGAAAATTACCGAACTATCAGTTTAATATGTCACAGCTGCTACATACTAACGCGAATTATTTACAGACGAATGGAAAAACTGGTAGAAGCCGACCTCGGCGAAGATCAGTTTGGATTCCGTAGAAATGTTGGAACACGTGACGCAATACTGACCTTACGACTTATCTTAGAAGAAAGATTAAGGAATGGCAAACCTACGTTTCTAGCATTTGTAGACTTAGAGAAAGCTTTTGACAATGTTGACTGGAATACTCTCTTTCAAATTCTGAAGGTGGCAGGGGTAAAATACAGGGAGCGAAAGGCTATTTACAATTTGTAGAGAAACCAGATGGCAGCTATAAGAGTCGAGGGGCATGAAAGGGAAGCAGTGGTTGGGAAAGGAGTGAGACAGGGTTGTAGCCTCTCCCCGATGTTTTTCAATCTATATATTGAGCAAGCAGTAAAGGAAACAAAAGAAAAATTCGGAGTAGGTATTAAAATCCATGGAGAAGAAATAAAAGCTTTGAGGTTCGCTGATGACATTGTAATTCTGTCAGAGACAGCAATGGACTTGGAAGAGCAGTTGAACGGAATGGACAGTGTCATGAAAGGAGGATATAAGATGAACATCAACAAAAGCGAAACGAGGATAACGGAATGTAATGGAATTAAGTCAGGTGATGCTGAGGGAATTAGATTAGGAAATGAGACACTTAAAGTAGTAAAGGAGTTTTGCTATTTGGGGAGCAAAATAACTGATGATGGTCGAAGTAGAGAGGATATAAAATGTAGATTGGCAATGGCAAGGAAAGCGTTTCTGAAGAAGAGATATTTATTAACATAGGGTATAGATTTAAGTGTCAGGAAGTCGTTTCTGAAAGTGTTTGTATGGAGTGTAGCCATGTATGGAAGTGAAACAGGGACAATAAATAGTTTGGACAAGAAGAGAATAGAAGCTTTCGAAATGCGGTGCTACAGAAGAATGTTGAAGATTAGGTTGGTAGATCACGTAACTAATGAGGAGGTACTGAGTAGGATTGGGGAGAAGAGAAGTTTGTGGCACAACTTGACTAGAAGAAGGGATCGGTTGGTAGGACATGTCCTGAGGCACCAAGGGATCACAAATTTAGCATTGAAGGGCAGCGTGGAGGGTAAAAATCGTAGAGGGAGACCAAGAGATGAATACACTAAGCAGCTTCAGAAGGATGTAGGTTGCAGTAGGTACTGGGAGAGGAAGGAGCTTGCACAGGATAGATTAGCATGGAGAGATGCATCAAACCAGTCTCAGGACTGAAGACCACAACAACAACAACAACAACAACAACAGCCTACGTGGATTTGTGTGGCTGTTACGGCTTGTAAAGGAGCGTTGACTGCTCACACGATTGAATGACTTAGCTGGTTGTAGTGAACTACGTTACTAGTGGGCATCGTGGTTATTATATTGAGTCCATGTGGTTATAGATGCGCGTGCTGGTCTTGAAAAGAAGCATATTTATTACATTATGTTGAATACTGTGTATCCTATTACTCATTTGATTGTCGAAAGAGGTGTTGTTCACATTTTGAAAGGAGGGATGTTCGTGGGTTACCTTAACGTGTAAGCTATCAGTTCAGTGTAGTAATGGACTTGCCTGTTGTGTAAAGCTTACCTGGGGTCATTTTAACATTATTTATTCTGAAAAGCAGTTTGGTGAACTTAGTGCGTAAATTTAAATTTTTATTGTTAACTGTTTGAGAGATCTGTGCGATCTCTATCTGTCGTGTTAGTTAATGGGATTTGTTCCTTATGTAAAGATTGTCTGAGGACGCTTTAATTTGTTTTTTTCTAAATCTAAGAAGATGAACCCAGAACATAATTTAAAAGCTGTTTTGATTGATTCCAAGTACGCTTGCCATGCTGGTTCATTAGCTGCTGTCTTAATATTAGTTGTTTCTTAAAGTTAAAACGAGAATGAAAGTTTAAATTAAAATTTTCCCTGTTCATTGATCTTAAAAGTTCTATTTAAGAAACCATTGTGTGATAAAATTGTTTTATCGTTTCTTTTGTAACACTAACAGGGGGTTCACCTCTTGAGTTTTCTGTTGAAATATGTGTGTGTAATAAAAGCATGACTCTTTTTGTTCATTGGAATGTCATTACGTATGGCTGTAAACGCCAGCCACTCCGTTGCTACGCCTCTGTTTTCCGCGAACATTCATATTCACCTTTGCATTCACACTACAGCCGAGAGGTCTAACAAGATACACATGGTATTTCAAGAGACAGCCGTGCACTTTCTTGTTCGTGGTTTCCGCAGATTGCAAAGACAGAATAAAATAAAATGACTGTCTACAGTGTCTCAAAGGTAATTACAAGCTGGAAACAACAAAGGCAGGTCTATATAAAATAAACAAAAGAAATCCTTCGTTCGTACTTCCACGAATACACATAGAAAAGCGATTATGAGACCCTTTATATACCGAAGCCGTCCTGGTTCTTTTATGAGCTGTCTGATTCATAATTTGTGTCGACGGAAGGAAATGTAATTCTACCGAAACAGTGCTTATAATTAAAATAGCTGCTTCCTCTGTTGCATAGGTACTGGAGATCAACCTGTTTGCCATCAAAAGCTCTCAGTGCGAGAAATTTCACCTTAATACAACACACTTGCGATATCCCCTATTCTTCTCTAGAGTTTGGAGTCTGAAATAAAACATAAAAGAAACTCAGACTAAGTAATGAAACGCTACTCTTCGAACACTCATCCATACACGCACATATGCAAACACTATCTCTAACGGAACTTGAATAACGTATACTGTATGTAAACAGAAATATTTATCCTCTCAACAGTTCCATTCGACGCACCTTTACAGTGTTATATATTCAAAAAGAAATTTGTATCTGCATATTCTTGGAGCATTGATTGATAGCATCAACCAAGTGTTCTGTTTTCCAGAAAAGAGACGTTGTCATCAGAGTACCTTAATGTAGTTTACGCGGGACTTCGCCAGAGTTGGGCAATCTTGTGGGATGACGTTAAATATCGGTGGAGAAGATCCCTCGAGCTGGAACACACGAGTAAAAAATGTACCAGGTGTGATTAGCACACGCACTCTCAGTGTTCCGTAGAGACTTAATTATGTTTACAGACAATTCGTAATCTCGGGAATAGAGATTCTCGACAATATTTGCCCGTTATCGACAGTGATACTGATTAGATATCGGTTCTGGGAATTCCGAGACTTTTTAGAATGTCTTAACTTTAAGTTTCAAGTTGGATAGCAAAAAAGTACTTTTGTGAGAGATAATTAAAAAATAAACAATTTTCTGTTTATTTTTCCTTCGCCTGTACTGTGAATCATCGCCTCTTGTATAAGTTTTAATGAATGAGTTTCCGAGTATAAAAATATCTGATGTATAATGTGGTATCTTTTGATTTGCACTGACCTGGAAACTTAAGCTTCTTACACCACCAAGAGAACATAGACTTTAGTATTTGACATAAACTTCCACTTGAAGTATCTAGCAGTTCTTGAGAAAAACAGGCCTTAACAGACGGACGGACAAAGAGAGAGAGATGAGTAACAAAAGACAAAAAAAACTGTTTTGTGTGTTATAATTACAAATTATCAGTTTCAGTTTTTTCCTTCAGTTGTAGCATGAAACATCGCTACTTCTACTAGCAAAATGGACACCTTGACTACTGGAATAGTGCCTCTACTTAGGTGTGAATGCAATCAAGCATTCGCTAACATTGAGAAACAGACATGCGCTTATGCGTATGTGTCTTCTTGTCGTGTTGAAAGTATCATGGATAAAATTATCCTTGAAAGTGGAAGTATTTAACCCAAAATTCTTTCCTTTTTAATTAGTGATAGTAACAAAGATGAAATTCTTCCAGATTAATTATTCAACAAACCTGCATCTGACTGCATCTGTGAACTTGTTTCTTGCACTCCTCCAATACTGCTAGTAATTGAACATGTATTTGACTCAGCAATCAAGTTTAAGGAATAATTCCGTTTGTGCAATGGCATTAAGATGCTACTGAAAAATTAACTTTTGGCCCTGATGTTTACTTAATGAAATTATATCTTGCCTTGAGTAATGCCAGTTAGTTATTTGAAATAATTTTGCTCTGATAACTTTAGTTATACAAAAATCGATTTCAAACCATGAACTGCAGATAAATATTGCACAGAGGCCAAATTTTCTTTACGTTCTTTCATTGGTGGGTAACTTTACTTTACTAGTCATTCTCATATTCCATACAAGCACAGGATGTGGATTATCATTCAGGCCGTTAGATTTAAACACAATGTTGTCATATATACTTTTAAAATTTTAAGTCATACACAAAAACTGCCATTTTCAACATTTTTGTAGCACGAATCACTCTTCCAAAAGTTTTACAAAACGCTTACTACGTCAAAGCTTGTACATACAAATACTAACTCTGAACATTATCTAACAAAAACCATTTTGAAATCATTTCATAGCTTCTCCTATTAACGTGCTAAAGTTTTCTCAGTGCAGATAAATTGCGTAGCACGAATCCTACCTTAAAGCTGTCATCACAAGTCTGCTTCCTCCGGGAACCTAGCTGCGACTCTCGAGTTATTTACTGCGTGCCCCCGGCTCTCTTAACTATCAAAGATCCTCCTACTCAAAGATATTATACTCATTCCACCTTGCGATTGGCAACTATCGACTTTATTTTCTGGATCTACCCTGATCAGACTTTAGCACATACCTTTCAGTGTGACGCAAGAGAGTGTGCACAGCAATTAGGCGCAAAGCACACATTTATTTTGTTAACCGTCTGTATAGTGAAATACACTCCTGGAAATTGAAATAAGAACACCGTGAATTCATTGTCCCAGGAAGGGGAAACTTTATTGACACATTCCTGGGGTCAGATACATCACATGATCACACTGACAGAACCACAGGCACATAGACACAGGCAACAGAGCATGCACAATGTCGGCACTAGTACAGTGTATATCCACCTTTCGCAGCAATGCAGGCTGCTATTCTCCCATGGAGACGATCGTAGAGATGCTGGATGTAGTCCTGTGGAACGGCTTGCCATGCCATTTCCACCTGGCGCCTCAATTGGACCAGCGTTCGTGCTGGACGTGCAGACCGCGTGAGACGACGCTTCATCCAGTCCCAAACATGCTCAATGGGGGACAGATCCGGAGATCTTGCTGGCCAGGGTAGTTGACTTACACCTTCTAGAGCACGTTGGGTGGCACGGGATACATGCGAACGTGCATTGTCCTGTTGGAACAGCAAGTTCCCTTGCCGGTCTAGGAATGGTAGAACGATGGGTTCGATGACGGTTTGGATGTACCATGCACTATTCAGTGTCCCCTCGACGATCAGCAGTGGTGTACGGCCAGTGTAGGAGATCGCTCCCCACACCATGATGCCGGGTGTTGGCCCTGTGTGCCTCGGTCGTATGCAGTCCTGATTGTGGCGCTCACCTGCACGGCGCCAAACACGCATACGACCATCATTGGCACCAAGGCAGAAGCGACTCTCATCGCTGAAGACGACACGTCTCCATTCGTCTCTCCACTCACGCCTGTCGCGACACCACTGGAGGCGGGCTGCACGATGTTGGGGCGTGAGCGGAAGAGGGCCTAACGGTGTGCGGGACCGTAGCCCAGCTTCATGGAGACGGTTGCGAATGGTCCTCGCCGCTACCCCAGGAGCAACAGTGTCCCTAATTTGCTGGGAAGTGGCGGTGCGGTCCCCTACGGCACTGCGTAGGATCCTACGGTCTTGGCGTGCATCCGTGCGTCGCTGCGGTCCGGTCCCAGGTCGACGGGCACGTGCACCTTCCGCCGACCACTGACGACAACATCGATGTACTGTGGAGACCTCACGCCCCACGTGTTGAGCATTCGGCGGTACGTCCACCCGGCCTCCCGCATGCCCACTATACGCCCTCGCTCAAAGTCCGTCAACTGCACATACGGTTCACGTCCACGCTGTCGCGGCATGCTACCAGTGTTAAAGACTGCGATGGAGCTCCGTATGCCACGGCAAACTGGCTGACACTGACGGCGGCGGTGCACAAATGCTGCGCAGCTAGCGCCATTCGACGGCCAACACCGCGGTTCCTGGTGTGTCCGCTGTGCCGTGCGTGTGATCATTGCTTGTACAGCCCTCTCGCAGTGTCCGGAGCAAGTATGGTGGGTCTGACACACCGGTGTCAATGTGTTCTTTTTTCCATTTCCAGGAGTGTATATGGAGATGTTGCCATTCTGGCGTCGTTCCCTTTGCTTAATAAATTAATGGCAGCAATATGAGTGATGCAACTCATTAGAGCTTTTGTCTGTATACGGAACCTCGAATATATCCTGTTTGACTGATGGTTGCGCTGTGACGTAAACATGTCGTGTATAATTTACCACTCCATCTTTGCATCTGCGTCAGTGTTAAGTGCCGCATCGAGAGGATGGATGGCAACTTGACACGCAGCGTGCGCTCGCCACCGGCCACAGGCTGCAACGGAGCGAGCACGCCAGGCGAGGTCACGCGGACGATTCGTGGCTGCTGCGACGGCAGCGGTAGCGGCTTCCGCCGCCGAGTGGCAGGAAATCGGGCCCACCACCTCTCCCGACGGCGTTCGACCACAGCGCAAAGTGCTGGCGAAAAGTGGAGCAGGCCTCCCGGGCGTGGGAAGACGAAGTGAGTTCTATAGAGTGTAGGCCCCTTCCTACATTTCTTCGCTACCGTATCAAGCACTGTACTGCTAGCTGTAGTTTTCTGTAATGCTTTGTAGATATATTCCCTTAGCGATCGATTTCTGCGTAATGTGGGCATGGTAAGAACAAAAATGGTTGTGACTACTGAAAGAACTATTTCGACTGTCACTGTATGACACTTACCTAAAAACGAAAAAAACTTCGCTTTAGGTTATCGTCTCGAGCCTCTATTTTTTCGGGGGGGGGGTGGAGGTAGGGGGACTGGTGACGAGGTTGGGGAGGGGGGGGCATGCTGGAGGACGTGGGACACTGATTCAGTGTGCCATCGGTCCCACTTGTGTCGATGGATTTCCGCTATTGTCTCATACGTCGGAATGGTATTCGTGATTTCCTATCACAAAGGTCACAGTTCATATTAATTGACGGGATGTCATCTTGTGAAAAGGGAATGATAACTGGAGTTCTGGTACGTAGGGCTCTTGCTCAATACAGTTTACTAAAATTACCAGGGAAGAAAGGCCAGATCGCATAGTAATTTACCTCTTCTTCTGCGAAGGTTCTCCAGTCTTCTGATGGTGGTATAACCATACAATTTGTTTGATCTAACTACGAACGAAATGCGGTGGGGGAAGAGTACAGTGAAAGAAACAAATAATCCTAATAAATGTAGGGCTGAGAAAACTGGTTTGTGCGCTACGACATATGCACACGTTCAGTCAAGCCAATTTCAGTCAAGCCAATGTTAAGGTACAAGGGTACGTTTATTTCTAAACAGCGAAATCTTAATCTCCATAAGCTGATTTCGTTTAATTTTATCATCATTCCAGGTACCTAAATGCTGGCAGCGATTCGACAAAAAAAAAAAGTGACACACTACGGAGGGATTATCCGAATGGGACAGAAATCGGTAGATGTGATGTACATGTACAGAAAAACAAATGATTACAATTTCAGAAAAATTGGGTGATGAATTGAAGAAAAAGAGCTACACAAATTGTGCGAGTCAATAATGCGATGTTCCATCTCTGGCCCTTATCCTGCTTGACACTAACTGACAGAGTTATTTGATGTCCTCCAGAGGGATTGTTGTTGTTGTGGTCTTCAGTCCGGAGACTCGTTTGATGCAGCTCTCCATGCTACTCTATCCTGTGCAAGATTCTTCATCTCCCAGTACCTACTGCAACCTACAACCTTCTGAATCTCCTTAGTGTATTCATCTCTTGGTCTCTCTATACGACTTTTACCGTCCACGCTGCCCTCCAATACTAAGTTGGTGATCTCTTGATGCCTCAGAACATGTCCTACCAACCGGTCTCTTCTTCTCGTCAAGTAAGTTGTGCCACGAACTCCTCTTCTCCCCAATGCTATTCAATACCTCCTCATTAGTTATGTGATCTACCCATCTAATCTTCAGTATTCTTCTGTAGCACCACATTTCGAAAGATTCTATTCTCTTCTTGTCTAAACAATTTATCATCCACGTTTCACTCCATACAAAGACGTTCAGAAACGACTTCCTGACACAAACGTATACTCTATGTTAACAAATTTCTCTTCTTCAGAAACACTTTCCTTTTCATTGCCGGTCTACATTTTATATCCTCTCTACTTCGACCATCATCAGCTATTTTGCTCTCTAAATAGCAAAACTCGTTTGATACTTTAAGCGTCTCATTTTCTAATCTAATTCCCTCAGCACTACATTCCATTATCCTCGTTTTGCTTTTGTTGATATTCATCTTGTATCCTCCTCTCAAAACACTGTCCATTCCGTTCAGCTACTCTTCCAGGTCCTTTGTTGTCTCTGACAGAATTACAATATCATCGGCGAACCTGAAAGTTTTTATTTCTTCTCCAAGGATTTTAATTCCTACTCTGAATTTTTCTTTTGTTTCCTTTACTGCTTGCTCAATATACAGATTGAATAACATCGGGGATAGGCTACAACCCTGTCTCATTCCCTTCCCAACCACTGCTTCCCTTTGATGTCCCTCGACTCTTATAACTGCCATCTGTTTTCTGTCCGAATTGTAAATCGCCTTTCGCTCCCTGTATTTTACCCCTGCCACCTTCAGAAATTGAAAGAGAGTATTCCGGTCAACATTGTCAAAAGCTTTCTCTAAGTCTACAAATGCTAGAAACGTAGGTTTGCCTTTCCTTAATCTATTTTCTAAGATAAGTCGTAAGGTCAGTATTGCCTCACGTGTTCCAACATTTCAACGGAATCAAAACTGATCTTCCCTGAGGACGGCTTCTACCAGTTTTTCCTTTCTTCTGTAAAGAATTCGTGTTAGTATTTTGCAGCCGTGGCTTATTAAACTGATAGTTCGGTAGTTTTCACATCTGTCAACTCCTGATTTCTTTGGGATTGGAATTTTCATATTCTTCTTGAGGTCTGAGGGTATTTCGTCTGTCTTATACATCTTGCTCACTAGATGGTAAAGTTTTGTTAGGCCTTGCTCTCCCAAGGCTGTCAGTAGTTCTAATGGAATGTTGTCTACTCCCGGGGCCTTGTTTCGACTCAGGTCTTTCAGTGCTCTGTCAAACTCTTCACGCAGTATCATATCTCCTACTTCATCTTCATCTACATTATCTTCCATTTTCATAATATTGTCGTCAAGGACATCGCCCTTGTATAGACCCTCTATGTACTCCATCCACCTTTCTGCTTTCCCTTCTTTGCTTAGAACTGGGTTTGCATCTGAGATCTTGATATTCATGCAAGTGGTTCTCTTTTCTCCAAAGGTCTCTTTAATTCTCCTGTAGGCAGTATCTATCTTACCCCTAGTGATATGCACCTCTACATCCTTACATTTGTCCTCTAGCCATCCCCGCTTAGCCATTTTGGACTTCCTGTCGATCTCATTTTTGAGACGTTTGTATTCCTTTTGGCCTGCTTCATTTACTGCACTTTTGTATTTTCTCCTTTGATCAATTAAATTCAATATCTGTTCTGTTAACCAAGGATTTCTATTAGCACTCGTCTTTTTACCTACTTGTTCCTCTCATGCCTTCACTATTTCATCTCTATAAGCTACCCATTCTTCTTCTACTGTATTTATTTCCCCCAGTATTCTCAATCGTTCCGTAATACTCTTCCTGAAACTCTCTACAACCTCTGGTTCTTTCAGTTTATCCTGGTCCCATCTCCTCAAATTCCCACCTTTTTGCAGTTTCTTCAGTTTTAATCTACAGTTCATATCCAATAGATTGTGGTCAGAGTCCACATCTACCCCTGGAAATGTCTTACAATTTAAAACCTGGTTCCTGAATTTCTGTTCTACCATTATATAATCTGAGACCTTCCAGTATCTCCAGGCTTCTTCTATGTTTACAACCTTCTTTCATGATTCTTGAACCGAGTGTTAGCTATGATGAAATTGTGCTCTGTGCAAAATTCTACCAGGTGGTTTCCTCTTTCATTCCTTACTCCCGTTCCATATTCACATACTACGTTTCCTTCTCTTCCTTTTCCTGCTATCGAGTTCCAGTCAGCCATGACTATGAAATTTTCGTCTCCCATCACTATCTGAATAATTTCTTTTATCTCATCATACATTTCATCAATCTCTTCGTCATTTGCGGAGCTAGTTGGCATATAAACTTGTACTACTGTGGTAGGCGTGGGCTTCGTATCTACACTCCTGGAAATGGAAAAAAGAACACATTGACACCGGTGTGTCAGAACCACCATACTTGCTCCGGACACTGCGAGAGGGCTGTACAAGCAATGATCACACGCACGGCACAGCGGACACACCAGGAACCGCGGTGTTGGCCGTCGAATGGCGCTAGCTGCGCAGCATTTGTGCACCGCCGCCGTCGGTGTCAGCCGGTTTGCCGTGGCATACGGAGCTCCATCGCAGTCTTTAACACTGGTAGCATGCCGCGACAGCGTGGACGTGAACCGTATGTGCAGTTGACGGACTTTGAGCGAGGGCGTATAGTGGGCATGCGGGAGGCCGGGTGGACGTACCGCCGAATTGCTCAACACGTGGGGCGTGAGGTCTCCACAGTACATCGATGTTGTCGCCAGTGGTCGGCGGAAGGTGCACGTGCCCGTCGACCTGGGACCGGACCGCAGCGACGCACGGATGCACGCCAAGACCGTAGGATCCTACGCAGTGCCGTAGGGGACCGCACCGCCACTTCCCAGCAAATTGGGACACTGTTGCTCCTGGGGTAGCGGCGAGGACCATTCGCAACCGTCTCCATGAAGCTGGGCTACGGTCCCGCACACTGTTAGGCCGTCTTCCGCTCACGCCCCAACATCGTGCAGCCCGCCTCCAGTGGTGTCGCGACAGGCGTGAATGGAGGGACGAATGGAGACATGTCGTCTTCAGCGATGAGAGTCGCTTCTGCCTTGGTGCCAATGATGGTCGTATGCGTGTTTGGCGCCGTGCAGGTGAGCGCCACAATCAGGACTGCATACGACCGAGGCACACAGGGCCAACACCCGGCATCATGGTGTGGGCAGCGATCTCCTACACTGGCCGTACACCACTGGTGATCGTCGAGGGGACACTGAATAGTGCACGGTACATCCAAACCGTCATCGAACCCATCGTTCTACCATTCCTAGACCGGCAAGGGAACTTGCTGTTCCAACAGGACAATGCACGTCCGCATGTATCCCGTGCCACCCAACGTGCTCTAGAAGTTGTACGTCAACTACCCTGGCCAGCAAGATCTCCGGATCTGTCCCCCAGTGAGCATGTTTCGGACTGGATGAAGCGTCGTCTCACGCGGTCTGCACGTCCAGCACGAACGCTGGTCCAACTGAGGCGCCAGGTGTAAATGGCATGGCAAGCCGTTCCACAGGACTACATCCAGCATCTCTACGATCGTCTCCATGGGAGAATAGCAGCCTGCATTGCTGCGAAAGGTGGATATACACTGTACTAGTGCCGACATTGTGCATGCTCTGTTGCCTGTGTCTATGTGCCTGTGGTTCTGTCAGTGTGATCATGTGATGTATCTGACCCCAGGAATGTGTCAATAAAGTTTCCCCTTCCTGGGACAATGAATTCACGGTGTTCTTATTTCAATTTCCAGGAGTGTATCTTGGCCACAATAATGCGTTCACTATGATGTTTGTAGTAGCTTACCCGCATTCCTATTTTCCTATTCATTATTAAACCTACTCCTGCATTACCCCTATTTGATTTTGTATTTATAACCCTTTATTCACCTGACCAGAAGTCTTGTTCCTCCTGCCACCGAACTTCACTAATTCCCGCTATATATAACTTTAACCTATCCATTTCCCTTTTTAAATTTTCTAACCTACCTGACCGCTTAAGGGATCTGACGCTCCGATCCGTAGAACGCCAGATTTCTTTCTCCTGGTAACAACGTCCTCGTGAGTAGTCCCCTCCCGGAGACGCGAATGGGGGACTATTTTGCCTCCGGAATATTTTACCCAAGAGGACGCCGTCATCATTTAACCATACAGTAAAGCTGCCTGCCCTCGGGGAAAATTACGGCTATAGTTTCCCCTTGCTTTCAGCCGTTCGCAGTACCAGCAAGGTCGTTTTGGTTAGTGTTACAGGGCCATTGTACTTACAAATAATTATACGCCATGGATAGTGTTACAGGGCCATTGTACTTACAAATAATTATACGCCAAACACACGTAGACCACGCTGGTGCTCGCTACCCAGCTTCACACCTCAGCACCGCTTGGCGATGTAAACACTGTCCCCAACCATGGACCACGGCTGCACATCGGCTTTCTAACCGTCTTCTACGCCCTGTTATGTTGCTCTTTATGGCAAATTATCCTGAACTTACTTTTCAGCACGATAAAGCCCGATCGCACCCGGTGCGTGCTTCTAATGCTTGTCTTCGTGCTTGTTAAACCATAACTTGGTCATCAAGTTGGCCTGATCTTCTCCCAATCGAGAAAGTGTGGAGCATCTAAAGCGCAAATTGGCCAGAATTCGTCACGACATCCTTCAGGAGAACATAGAACAACTGTGTTAATCAGTGCCAAGCACGTTAATTACTTGCATAAGAGCCAGATTTGGACCAAAGCGTTACTGTCTTCAATTTGTGAAGGTCCTTTTCTTGAATAAATAATCCAATTTTTCCTGAAATTGTTACCATTTATTTATCTGTACATGAACATCACATCGAACGATTTCCGTCCTATTCGGATGATTCCTTGATGGTGCGTTGTTTTTTTAAATTTTTACTTAGTGTATTTGCTTTTCCGTGTCGGTGTGTGTATTTTTTTCTTCCCATTCTCATCAAACTATCGAAACTCGGAACGACGCTCTGAATAACATCTGCTACGCAATTCCCCTTGTCATGCTGCTGGCCGCGTGGAGTGGCCGCGCTGTTTGAGACGCCAGGTCACACGAGTTGCGCGGCTCCTCCCGCCAGAGGTTCGAGTCCTCCCTCGGTATTGGTGTCCGTATTGTTCTTAGCAAAAAGTTTAAGTCGTGTGTATGTCTAGGGACCGATGACCTCAGCAGTTTCGTCCCTTAGGAATTCACACACATTTCAACATTTGAACATGCTGCTGTTTCTACTTGTCCGTACCTTGAAAGAAAACATCTGCTTGCGGTACTTCCTTATCCTATCATGTTGAAGTCGTTTCCCCCTCTCAATTTCAGCAGGCTCTTGCTACTTTTCTATGAACGTGTCCTTAGGAGGCATGTTGAGTAGTACACGAGTACTGTGCAGAAAAGTGGGTTCTTAAGGCCACCTTCGACCCACTATATCAAGCATCGCAGGTCCGGAAGTATATTAACGATACAGTGTTCTGTATTAACTTGCTGTTTTCAACTTTACGGCCGTATTAGAATTGCAAGTAAGCTAACTTCGGAATGCCTTGTCCATCGTGGAAGCACAACATGCCAGAATGTTTCTTCTAATCTAATATTTGTTGATGGAATCCTTTCCACATATAATTGACGGAGGACATCGAAAAAGTTATAAAAGCGCAGTTAATTTTGTGCTATCATAAAATAGGCGATGTAATGTCGCAGTCATGATACGCGAGTTGTGGTGGTAATCTTTAATCATTAATCGTTTTTTATTACGCCGAGATGTTTTCTAGAAATTTCAATCACCAACTTTCTCCTCCGAATTCCATAACATTTTATTGTCTCCCACCTACACAGGGAGAACTGACCATCGTAATAAAATAAGAGAAGTCAGAGTTCGCACGGAAAGATTAAGATGTTAATTTTTCCCACGTGCTGTTCGATACGTAGTCTAAAAGTGGTGGTATTAATCCTTTGCTAAATACTTCAGCGTGAATTGCAGAGTATTCATGTCGATGTGAAGGTAGATGTACTGTCTATTACTTTTCGTTCAAAATTAATTAATTGCACCGTGGAACAACGTTGGAATACTCCTAGGGTTCATGGGAAATAGTTGTGGAAGTCGCTCAATCAAGAAAAAAGAGTGCTCTTTGCCTGTCTTTTTGTGCTACATGAGCTGGTCTTCTTGCCGATAATGCTAATGGTGTAAACTCCCTCACGGTGCATCTCCAACACGTGCATGTATATTTTTGTATTCTAGAAGAACTGCCCAGCCCACGCGTCGGAGAGGGCATTGTCCTAGTGGTTGTCATCCTCGCAGCGGTACTCAGTTCTAGGTAATATAGTGCCGGCGTAGGAACGCATAAGTCTGCCTTAGTCAAGTTTAACTCGGACGACGCCAGGGTATATAGGAGGGCGGCTGGGCAACGGTGTAACGCTTGTGCTGGCCTACCTCTTCCGCAGTAACACGATTTTACGACGGCGACTGCGCCGTCGGCACCTGCTGCACCCTGACGCCTATAAAAGCGCCGAGGTCACTGACTTTGCCAGGTACCAATGACAGCTCACCGGCATTGCCCGATAACTTCCAACTATGTTATAAACTAAGTGTTCGGCTCTCAGGACGAATATGTGGGGGAAAAATTGATTTTTTTTCTCCCTATTAAACATACAGGGATCGGAAAAATGTATGGAAACACGGCAAGAATTGCATGCTTGAACATAAGCAGATGAACAGATGATAGCCAAGCCAGCAGATTGTGCTGTTTATTTGAAAACGAATGCCACCTGTGCAACGTCCTCAATATGTTGCAAGAATCAGTCGTGGTCAGAACGGTAATCTTTGTAGTTACGGGCAAATTGTTGATCCTCATACGGTACGTGCGTTCGTTATCAATGTAGCGGAAGTGTTTGATGTTTAAAGAGGCTCAGCATCGAAGATTTATACCGCATACAGAGAAATCGGTAAAACATCATCCGCATGTCACAACGCGGACGAAAGTGTATGTTGAGTGATCGTAACTAACTGGACAAAAATAATTGGACGACAGTTGAAAAAGTCACTGTAGAATTGAATGACGCACTCGCGACCCATGTCAGCAACAGAACAGCACGAAGGGAGCTCCATAAGGAGGGAATTTTATGATGTGCTGGAATTCCAAAACCGCTCATTGGTGATGCAATTTCCCGTAACAGAAAAGTGTGTTGTCAAAGCCATAACACCTGCACTATGAAGCAGTGGAAGACTGTCTTTCGTTTGGATGAGTCTCGTTGCACTATGTTTCCAACCCCAGCTTGAGTCCACCACGGCCCAAGAGTGAAAAATCGGGGGCTTCGGTCGTGATTTGGGCAGCCATATCATGGTGGGCCCCTTTGGTACTCTGCAAGGTCACATTATTTGCCAAGGATCATGTGACCATTTCGGCTAATCAGATGCTTCCCATGTTATAATATTTCTTTCCCAATCGTGATACTGTGTTTTCAAGAAGACTCGTACCGTCCAGGACTGGTTTCATGAGCACAAGATTGAATGTTCTGATCTCCACTGTGTACCACTGTCACCAAATGTCAATGAGGCCTTATAATCTATTTTGGAGAAAAGGTGCTTGATCGTTATACATCACCGTCATCGTTAACAGAAATTGCCAATACTTTGCAGGAATAATGGTATAAGATTCCACTGAAAACCATACAGATCCTTTATTTATCCGTTTCTAGACGATTAGAAACTGTTTTGTAAGCCAATTGTTTTTTCGTATTTTTTTCCGTCACCTGTATTTAGCGTGTACTTGGCAGAAACTACAGTTTTCAACATGGTTTGAGCGCTCGGCGTCAGTGAGAAAGTTATGGATCCAGTAGCAGTAGAGGGACAGACCACAAACAGGGGACGACAGACCATGACATGAATTACTGTAGATCTGTAGTCCAAGGATGGAGCACAGCTACACGTCGTGCCGTAGGTAAGGTAGTTAATTTCCCCATTTCCAGTGTCAAAGACTCGTCGTGAGTTATTATTCATATGAGAATATTTTTGTCAAATATGGATGTATAGCTTTATTTCTGCCTTTTAGCTATTTTCGCATTTTTCCATTGTCAAGTGTATAATTTGAGAGCCACAACACACATTGTGACCCAAATCGGGAGTCAATGTTTAATGGATCCGAAACAAAACGCTATCATAATTCCGCAGCGTGGCGTGTCCCTTGAATCACACGATATGTGAAGAGTTGACAGTTTACGAGATAGTATCTCATTTATGGATATCCATAGAGTTTAAACTCACTTCTTTCGATGTCTTATAGCCCGCGAATATTGGAACAGTTCTGGCACAACTTTCCCTTCAAAACTGTACCACGTTGTCGGCAGCACTGTAAAATACGCACTCGGCGTTTGACTATCAATTCTTGGCCTATCCTCGGCCTGCGAGAGTAAAATATGCTCTTCTTTAAGGAAGGTGACCGTGGTTCCCTTACACCCCTGCCCTAAAAAACTTCTTTGTAGCCACAGGCGAGAAAGAAAATAGAAACGTTATTGAGACTACAAAAAGGAATATAAAGAACCTTTAATTCAGGAACGAACAGTAAAAGTTACATTGTATCATGCATAAACTCTAACTGCGGCAGAGAACTACCTCTACAAAAATATCGTTCAAAAACACAGTATATCTTAATGAAAAATGACAAATAATTTCACAAACTTTAGTTTTCTATTCAATGGCAATGATCATTCGTTCCAATAGCCTGTGTGGGCCATCAGACACGTCACTGTCGCCGGTTACCTTTTTTGCAGGACTGCACAAGAACACTCACTTAACTTATTTCAGCTATCTCTTTGGTTTTCTGTACTTTCGGCAGGGGATTTGCCATTCATGCTACCACCATTACTATAGCTCACCTCTGGCACCACACATGAAAAGTAGGGAAGAAATGCCATAAATTAATAACTATTCCCTTATCATCTCAATCTAATGATTAATATGAAATATGAGGAACAACATAATCCTAACACATCAGTTTACACAATTATTTCACCATTGTTTAATCATTATTAAATTAGCCAAAAATTAAGAGGCTAACTTATGCATACATAATCGCACACAAACCATCACAAGGAATGTCTGTTTTTCTCCGTCACAGGATATTTATTGTTGTAAACTAGTTACTGTCACTGTCAATAGGATTGGTACAGTACTTCCTTGTTATAATGACATGTGATTCAAAATTGGAAATATTAGTACTTATTATTCGTTAAAGAGTACCAGAAATTTCCCTTAAAGCTCAGTACAAATGCATTCGTTATTATTAACCGTGATAGCTAACTAGAACATTAAATTATCATTTCTTTGCCATTTATGAGTAACTCTTTACTTCTTATCAACACACTTTTATCTTCATCACTTGCATGTAATACATATAGATACAAATAGGACAACTTTTGTAAAATTAAATGACAGTATTCAGATATTAACTCTTAAAATCCCATTATCCTGTCAACTCACATAAATCACCATTACACGTATCTTATCTCAGTATCCCCTTCAGCCGTGCGGTTCTAGGCACTACAGTCTGGAGCCGAGCGACCGCTACGGTCGCGGGTTCGAATCCTGCCTCGGGCATGGATCTGTGGGATGTCCTTAGGTTAGTTAGGTTTAATTAGTTCTAAGTTCTAGGTGACCGATGACCTCAGAAGTTAAGTCGCATAGTGCTCAGTGCCATTTATCCCCTTCACTTCAAGTATATACTCCTTAAGCACCCATTAATTATTCCTTTTGTTCTCCTCAATAAATACAGGAACATTTCTCTGTGCTCCTCGACTTTTCCGCATTTCATTTCATTAATCATCCTTATACTTCATGTTACTTTTCTAAACGAGAAACTCCTCATCTGTATATCATATATTCCTAGTTATCACAACTATCAGCTGTTATATCATTCCAATTCTTTACAGTCCCTCTACGCGTTCATGGCTCATGAAACAAACCATCTTACATAAAATTCTTCACTGATCCTGGTTAATTTCACTTAATATTTTGACAGAGGTCTGCTTTCAGATTTGGCACTCATCTCTATTATTTTGGCACTGCTCTTTTTGTAGTCTGTTGATTCAGACAACCACTCGAATTAGGGATTCTTTGTTTTCAGCTATTACTTTTTACTTTAACAGTGACTTCATTTATTATGATGCTCGTACCACAAGCCTTATTAATTGTTTTTAACTGAAATACTTGGAAGATCATTGCTTAAAACTACTTCTCACTTTCCTACAGAGCAGAGATGTTATCAGAGAAACGTCCTATTTCCATTCTTTGTTTCAGAATTTGAACCCCAGTTCTAAACCTTCCATTTTCGTCACTGCTTATTCCGTCTACATGTAGAACCACAGAGCAGAACTAAATCCTTACCTTAAGCACTTTCCAATCCTAGGACTTCATTCTTAATCTTCTATTGTCATTGTAACCTCTTTGTTGTAAATATAATATATCACCCTTCTTTCTCTATAGTTTATATTATTTTGTATGAGTATTTAGAACAGCTACCGCCACTTCACGTCCTCTGAAAATTTTTTTCTGCGTCAATAAATGATATAAAGCTGTCTTGAACTTTCGTAGATCTTACTACTATTTTCAAGAATTTGACTTGATTGTTCGATAATTCTGGAATTTATCTAGGTCATATTCTTTCGAAATTCCTGTCGTATGTCTCCAGGCTCATCCGCTCCATGTTTGATAGTTCTGGAATTTATCTAGGTCATATTCTTTCGAAATTCCTGTCGTATCTGTTGGTTGCCGCTCCCCCCCCCCCCCCCCCTTCCAATAACGTAAGACATCTCGAATGAAGATGCCTGTGACTTCCGCGCTGTTTGACTGCATGTCTTGTATAGCTCTTTCGACTGTAATTTTTGATCTTCTGGGCTATTCAAGCACCCGCGGTCTAGGGGTAGCGTCAAAGAAGGTAACTGCGAAGAAACCATGGGTAACAGAAAACATACTTCAATTGATCGATGCTTCAGTTGATCGATGAAAGAAGGAAGTACAACAATGTTCAGGGAAATTTAGGAATACAGAAATACAAGTCGCTGAGGAATGAAATAAATAGTAAGTGCAGGGAAGCTAAGACAAAATGGCTGCATGAAAAATGTGGAGAAATCGAAAAGGAAATGATTGTCGGGAGGACTGCTCAGCATATAGGAAAGACAAAACGATCTTCAGTAAAATTAAAATCAAGGGTGGTAATATTAAGAATACAACGAGAATTCCGCAGAGGAGAGAGCGTGTAGTTTGAAAGATTACATTGAAGACCACAATGAGGGGAAAGATTTGTCTGATGTGATAGAAGAAGAAACAGGAGTTGATTTAGAAGAGGTAGGGGATCCAGTATTACAATCAGAAGGTAATAAAGGCAGAAGGGATTGATAACATCCCATCAGAGTTTCTAAAATCATTGGGAGAAGTGGAAAATAAACGTCGGTGTGTAGAATGTATGAATCTAGCGGCATAACATCTGACTTTCGGAAAAATATCATTCATACAATTCCGAAGACAGCAAGATCTGACAAGTGCGAGAATTATCGCACAGTCAGCTTAACAGCTCATGCATCCGAGTTACAAGAATACTGTACAGAAAATAGGAAAAGAAGATTGAGGTTGTCTTAGAGGACGATAAATTTGGCTTTAGAAAAATTAAAGGCAATAGAGACGCAATTCTGACGCTGTGGTTGATAATGGAAGCAAGACTAAAGAAGAATTAAGGTACGTTGAGAGGATTTGTCGACCTGGAAAAAAGTTCGACAGTGTAAAACTGAACAAGATGTTCAAAATTCTGAAAAAGATAGGCGTAAGCTATAGGGAGAGACGGCTAATAAATAATACGTACAAGAGACAAGATGGAACATTAAGAGTAGACGACCAAGAACGTAGTGCTCTGATTAAGAAAGGCGCCGGACGAGGATGTAGCCTTTCGCCCCTACTGTTCAATATGTACATCGAAGAAGCAAACTTGGAAATAAAAGAGAGGGTCAGGAGTGGAATTAAAATTCAAGGTGAAAGGACATCAATGATACGATTCGCTGATATCATTGCTATCCTGAGTAAAAGTTAAGAAGAATTACATGATCTCCTGAATGCAATGAATAGTATAATGAATACAGAATATGGATTGAGATTAAAGCGATAAAATATGAAAGTCAAGAGGAGTAGCAGAAATCAGAACAGCAAGAAACTTAACATTAGAATTGATGTTCACGAAATAGATGAAGTTAAGGAATTTTGCTATCTAGGCAGCAAAATAACCAATGACAATTTCAGGAAGAAATTATATCGTAGCGAAACATGGACTGTGGAAAACCGGAATAGATGAGAATCGAAGCATTTGACATGTGGTGCTACTGACGAAAGTCGAAAATTAGGTGGACTTATTTGGTAAGGAATTAGGAAGTTCTGCGCAGAATGGGAGAGACGAGGAATATGTGGAAAACACTGACAAGGAGAAGGGACAGCATGATAGCATATCAGTTAAGGCATCAGGTAACGACTTCCATGGTACTAGAGGAAATTATAGAGGGCAAAAACTGTAGAGGAAGACGGGGATTGGAATATATCCCGCAAATAATTTTGGATGTAGATTGCAAGTGCTACACTGAGGAGAGGAACTCTTGACGGGCCGCATCAAGCCAGTCGGAAGAATGATGACTCAAAAGAAATCATGTGAGCAAACATTTCCTCAGCCTCGTGTAAGTTCTGATTGAACTGTTAACACTCATCCGTCGTTTACGTTCAGCAACGGTATTTCTTTCGCTCTCTCAGTATTGACGCCCTTGGTTTCAGTATCACCAAAAGTTATTTTGAAGTTTCTAAATGATAAATGTGCCTTTCCAGTAGTTAAGAATATACAGTTTCTGATCGAAAGTATGCAGTCACTCCTATGTAATGCGAAATTGATAACTAGATGTTGCGTGAGATGGACGAGCCAATACAAAAGAAGGCGAGAAGCATTTTCTTGTGAGGAGAGAAATAATAGCAGAACGGGTCCATCAGAAGAGCTCAGTGACTTTGAACGTGGATTAGCCATTGGATCAAACATTAGAAAAAATCCGTCAAGAAAATTTATACTCTTCAAAATCTGCAGAATTCCACTGTTGATAATGTGACTGAGAAGCGGAAACGCCAAGAAGCACCGATTGCAGACCGACCTCATGTACTGACGGCAGGGACCACGAGCAGTGTGGAAGATGCACGAAGGTGGCGGAAGGAACAGGAATCACTCGTAGGTTTAAAAGTTTTATCAGCATTTCCGCTAGCACAACGACTCCGGTTAGGGAGTTAATGAATGGGCTACAATGATCGAGCAGCTTTACATAAGTCGCACATTTCTTTAGTAAATGCTTAGCGACGCTTAAGGTGGTATAAACAGCGACGCCGCGCGACAGTAGATGACTGGAAAATAGTGATTTGGAGTGATGAATCACGCTATACTCTGTGGCAATCGGAGGAGATGCCTGGGCTAGGCGAAAGCAAGGAGAACATTAACTGCCGTAATGGGTATTGACAACGAAAGAAGTGACGTTATAATAAGGTGGTTGTTTTCGTGGTTAGAGTGATTTCCTTATTCCAATGAAGAAAACGCTAATTTTCGAAGGACATGAGCATTTTTCAAAAAAATGGTTCAATTGGCTCTGAGCACTATGGGACTTAACTTCTGAGGTCATCAGTCCCCTAGAACTTAGAACTACTTAAACCCAACTAACCTAAGGACATCACACACACCCATGCCCGAGGCAGGATTCGAACTTGCGACAGAGCCTCGTCTTTAAGTATTGATTTATTATTAGATATTCTGCAAATCAACAAGCTAGCAGCATGCTCATCCATCTTCGAGCCAGAATTGAACGGAAAATGATTTACGTTTACGACTGGCGACAACCACTTCACTAACAATGGTAACTGCATGTAAGTGGCACAATTAAAGGTGTCAAATGGATCTATTGTTCGGTACCGTCACATATCGGATTTGTCCGGAACACTTCACGACGCCAATCTTTATTTTTTGTTTTCTTCATTTCTGCAGACGCCAGCGATCTAGCAGACGCCAGGCAACCTAGTGTCAAATTTGCGTTGTGAAGCTAAACCTAGTAGTTTCTGTTGGCAGCGCCGTGAGCCGATTACGTCAGAAATTCCCCTCACACGTTTTCGTTCACCACAATGACCAGTCTTGTCATTTAGATTTTTGTTCATCGTTTTAAGCAACTGGTGTGCTGTTTCTTCACGTCAGAAATCTTGTTATTCCATTCACACTACCACCTCCCAGTGGATTCAGTGTTCTTGTTTTGTGCCGCATACACTTGCTTCACGGTCAAAAAGAAAGATTGAACGTGATGAAAGTTCAAAAAGTGGTAAGATACCTTCACACAGTGAAAGTAAAATTATGTCCTAGTACAATTTCAAAAGAACAACTTGAAATATTTTCCAAAAATTGTGAAAAAGATAATATAAAATAAAAATATCGCCACCCGATATTTCCAATCTGATGTCGATATATCGATAAGTCGTGGAAGAGGGATCACCGATACGGAACGATGTTTCATGGGAGACACATCTGTAGATCAATATGTCGATATTTTATGAACACCTCTAGTACACACCCCATATTAATGCCCACAAATAGTTGTCCAGGTACTTTAGATTAGATGTATGCAGTGATCTGTACACATGCCGGGCACGTGGTAGGTCTTTCCAGTCAGCACTTTGCTACTAGAGTTTGCTAGAGCATCCACAGTTAGCCGTAAGCCTTGCGATGTTCCCCTGCTTCGTTAGCGTGATACCAGGTGGCAAAGTACCTGTACAGTCTGATCGGGAGCTAAGACTTCATGTTATTTAATATCACTCACATTATTTCAGCACACTTGCCAATCCCTTGTGACAGACCTTCTTTTCCGGAGTGCTGCAGTTACTGCTGGGAGTTAAGTGTACAAGTCCGACAGCCAACTCTCAATATAAATGTGATACTTCTCGTTAACAGCATTTCGTATATTATACTCATTTTGCAATAACTGCGCGCTACAAAGTTGCTGCATTATGCGGAACATCACAAGAAAATCACAAACCCGAGCGCTTACCGCTGCGCCACGATGCTGTAGAAAATTATTAATCGTAGAGAGTATTTCACCGCAACGGTTTCTTTTAACTGTCGATTTTCTCGACAACGGCTGAGAAGTGCATCTTGGTGCTTTGCCACATTACACCTCTGGCCATGAGCTTTTATTATGCGCAGTATGAATCGAATCTGAATTTCACAATTGGCGGCCTCCCCTCGTGAGTCCAAAAACGTTGTGTCTTCATTAACAGATGTCAGTTCAGTGTTTCTATATAATAACATCCCTCTTATCCCCGTGACGTCATATGCATTGCCACGGCCGCTCTTTCTCTGTGAAGTGCACCAGGCAGGAACGGACGACACGGAATAAACCACCCGAGCAGCAGACACCGCGAATGTGGTACTATGTTTATCACAGATACGCTGCGTCCATTTATCTTATGATACACATAAATAAAACTTACATCCAAAGCAATTGATTATCTAATACGTTAAGAAAACTTTTTATACTGCCGATCATCATTCGTCGGTTTCAAAAATGCTGCAGCCTACATCGTTTCGTTGTACGATATCCTTTCAGTAAATCTCTATTGCTGTCGTTCGTAAGTACCGACATGACGCCGTGCTGCGAAAGTTATAGACTGGAAAAGAAGGGGTGCTGGTGTCACAGCTGCCGCGTCGTTCAGCCTTGTGAATCCGGAACGCACGCCGCGTCCGCTGCTCCGGAATACCGTGAGATACGATACGGAGCCACACCACTCTACGCCAGCTACTCCCGCGGGGCGAGGAACACTCGCGTTGGAGCAGCGACGTTCTGCACCGCCCGCATAGCACTCTGTCAAAGGCCTGCAGGAGGCGCCGCGTCAGCCGAGCGCTTACACACACACACAGGCACACATGGGCGTACCTATTCCCCCCCCCCCCCCCCCCAATAAGAGAGATGGCTGTCGCAGATCACATCTCCGTCGTTCCCCCACACACGCACTCTCTCCAGCTCGGGTTCCACTTTGTCTTTACACGAACTTTAACAGTCGCACCGAGTTCCATGCACCAGATTATACGCACTGGCTAGATTTCGATTCCTGCCGGAACTGCTGAGAGTAGAGTCTTCACCGCCGCAGGCGAGTTCCCCACTGTTAGCTACGACTGCCTTTCATGCCTTCACGCATCCACTTCCTCCGATTCCGCAGTCTCTCCCTCTCCCTCCTTCCCTCTCCCTCCTTCCCTCCCTCTCTCTCTCTCTCTCTCTCTCTCGATGTATGTGTGTGTGTGTGTGTGTGTGTGTGTGTGTGTGCGTGTGTAGAGATCGCGTCCTCCGCCCTTCCGTACCCTAAATCGTTTCCCTAATGCTCCTTCAACTTACAAGGGACGTACGGCCAGCTAATTGATCAAATAATCTGCGGGCTTTAATTAAGCAATGAAGCGGGCGGTGGCCTTCGAAGCTGACCGCAAGAAAGAGGGTTAATTACTCTCATTTGATGGGCCGCGATCGATGGCCACCGAGGTCCGTGTCGCCATCCTGGGGCCGCCTCAAGTGTGCGACTAGAGGGATTGAGGCGTCATTCTCTTCCCTGATTCTTCACTGTCCCAGATCACGCCTGAACTCTTGTCCTTGGAAGGGCCCCGTGGGAACCTATCGCGAAATATACTAGGAGCGTTCAATACGTACTGCAACACATTTCTTTTCTGAAAGCACTTTGATTTTGATGAGGATCCGAATATACCATATTATCCCCAAATCTTTTTACTTCAGAACATTATTTTTCAACATAACCTCCGTTCGATCCGACGGCCTTATGCCACCTTACTCAGAAGGCCTGTATCTCCCATGATAAAACTCTACTGATCAACGTTGAAGCCGACGTCTTCTGAATAAATAGCCTCCCGATGCAGTGCTTCCCGCGGAGTGCGTACTTCGTTGGTTCAAACAGATGGTTGGTTGGCTGATTCGGGGGTGGGGGGGGGGGGTGGAGGGGGAATGGGTGGGTTGGGGGGACGAAGAAGCTAGGTCGTCCTATCGGATTAGGAAAACTTGGGGAAGGAAGTCGGCCGTACCTTTTCAAAGGAACCATCCAGATAGAAGTCGGGAGGTGCGAGATCTAGACTGTAGCGTGTATAAGGATGAACAATCTAATGAAGTTCTGTGAATGCCTCTCAGGTAGGCAGATTTTTGTCAGGCCTTGCGTTGTCATCCAGAAGGAGCAATTAATTTGCATTTCTGTGGCCACGAACGAGACTGTCCTCAAGTTCTATCACTGCAGGAGTCACAGTAGTGTGCGGCTGGAGATGGGGTGTGTTTGCGCGACCTCGCCGCGATGACAGACGCCTCGCCCAACGCCTCACCGTGCTTTTGTTCGCTGCCCGGTCTCCATAGACATTCTGCAAGCACCTATAAATATCTGCGATTCTCCGGCAAAAGACACTCAATGAGAGCTGTCTACTTGGAACGCACCTCCAGTAAAGACGCAATTTTCAACGCTATGTATGACGCCGCCACCTCTCGGAACTTCATGAAACTATAGAGGCTGAATATTCCACAGCAAATTCTGCGTTTTATCAAAGTGCTGCATTGCTTAATGGACGTCCATCGTATTAAATTTGGATGAACAGGTAACAAGTCGCTTTTTGTTAGAGTCTGTCATTCCTAATGTTTATCCTGTCGTACGAGGTCAGCTGTTTTCATGATTTCCCAGATTTATACATTTTCTATTTGAACTTCGTGGTCAGCACCCTTCTTGTTGCCACATTGTCATTAAAACCACACCCTTGGCTATCTTGTTTCCTGAGGCGAAGCCAACCATATCATTGAACGAGAATGGGAAACCACATATCTACACTCAGGCTGCCAAAAAAAAAAGTAACACATTACTCACGCTGTGCTGTTCAAAACGGCGTCATCTGGACAAAGGCAGATATATGTAGAGCCCCATCGACAAAATAGCTATGTTGTGAAGGTGTCGCAGCAAGTCACACCCCCTTCGTTATGCTCACCCCAAATTATTTAAAGACGAGACTAAGAGCTTGACTACGTTGTAACTTTTGTAGGCGCTGGTTAATTTCGACTCGACAACTCAAAAAAATGGCTGTAAGTAATTGGACAAAAGCATTCGGAGTTTAATTTACTCATCTTGAGTGGTAAGAGATGATTTACAATAATTACATAAGGCAAGATGAACTTCTTAGCCAAGATCGCTAGTAAAAAACCATTATTGTCGATTACCGGTTTCGGTAACTCAATGAAAACTGGTTGCAAGTAATTGGACAAAAGCATTTCGAGTTTAATTTACTCATCTTTAGTGGTAAGGGATGATTTATAATAATTATATGACAGAAGATGAACTTCTTAGCCAAGACCACTCGTAAGCATCCATTATTGTCGATTACCGGCTTCGGTAAGCATGGTTATCATCTTAAAATCTCGATAAACGGTTATCATATGTCACCTAGACACGCTGTAGAGGTACTCTTTCTGGAACATTACCATATATGTGAGACAATGTTTTAGAAACAGTACTGGTACAGCAGGCATAGGAGACATGCATTAACCTTTTATAGAAATCTGAAGATGTTAATCGTGCTTACTGAAACTGGTAATCGACAATAAACGTTGTTTCGCCATATCTCACTTGATGCTGGGAGCTATTTAAAGGAAACTGAAGGAAAATGTAGTCAGGGACCTTTCATTACTTAAAAACGTAAATGTTGTTAATACTCAAATCTTAGATAAAATACGGTATATGGCACAGATAGACCCAGTACCCAAATACATCGCAAGTAGGACGAAATCTCAAATAAGCTAGATTATTTGGTGGTATAATATCTTCTAGGCCAGTTTCTCAGTTTAGCATTACTACAGAAAGAAAGAGGATTAGGTCTGTGGTATTGTAAAAGGTCACGTGATGCCTTACTTTGTACAGATAGCGGAAGGACGCAAAAGCGCTATCGTTTAGTCTAACAGATGCAATTTTGAAATAGATGCAACATCAAAGTTCGAGCACACCACCGAAAATAAAAATTTAAAAGCAAAATTGCGTACACAAAATTTTAGACTGTTTAGAGGAGATGAAACTGGAACTGGAACTGGCTCTGAGTACTATGGGACTTAACATCTGAGGTCATTAGTCCCCTATAACTTAGAACTACGTAAACCTAACCAACCAAAGGACATCACACACATCCATGCCCGAAGCAGGATTAGAACCTGCGACCGTAGCTGTCGCGCGGTTCCAGGCTGAAGCGCCTAGAACCGCTCGGCCACACCGGCCGGCGGGGATGAAACGATACACTTCTTTATATGATACAGTGCGATGAATAGTTTTTTAGATATGTCGCCGAAAATGTCATCTGTTTACATCAATGCACAAGAGGCATTTTCCTGCTACTGATAGTCTAACACGCTCCAAACAACCAGGTGTTTCACTAATAACGGCTGCTGCTTCAACCAAACAGGAAACCAGCTCTTCTGGAGTGTCTGTCGACGTCTATAACACCAAATGCTTCATGTCTTCCAAAAAAAAAAAAAAAAAAAAAAAACACCGGTTGTAGGCCAGAAACATACACTGAAGAGCCAAAGAAAATGGTAAAACTGTCTAATATCGTGTAGGTTCCCCGAGAGCACGCATAAGCCGCGCCCTCATCTGAAGGGGTTATTCTGTTTGATTTTCGTAGAGAACGATCAGCTCTAAAGTGTACTGCGCCACCCCCCAAAAAATTGAAGAAACGATTCCAGCGTGTTCGTTGCCACAAAAGTGCAGACAAATTTCTCTTTCTCCACGGCAACGCAAGGCCTCACATAAACCTGCGCACCCGAGACGATCTCACGGACGTTCATGGGACTGTGCTTATCCACCGTACAGGCCGGATCTCGCATTTTCCGACTTCCATGTGTTTGGTCCAATGAAGGATGCATTCTATGGGAAGCAGTAGACCTAAGTGACTGACTGAGAGGTTGTTGCCGCAGAAAGACGTTGGCTCTGACGTCTTCCCTCGAAGAACGGCAGGTATTGGAATCCTGAATAAAACCAACCTGCTTTCAGAAAATATGTGTTGCGTTGCTTATTTGAGCGGCCCTCATAGATACTCTAATCACAATTCTCGATTTTGGCGCTGTCTAACGATGAACGCAGGTTCACTTCAGGCAGCATTGTGAATTCGCACAACTCCATTTAAGCAGGCGGAAATCTATGTATTCATATCCCTAGAAGTGAGTGCGTGGTCCCTCTCTAAAAGGATCATCCCATCGCCTTTTTTCTCACAAGGGAACATCACCAACTTGACACCTTTTAGAGGAAGAAGAACACACTTGCCAGATATCAGCCATATAAGTTGATACTGCTTGAAAATTTGGGTTATAATTTTGCTAGTACGCAGTTTGACCCATCTGAAACAATGACTTTTAAACTTAGCAGCCACAGTTTGTTCGCCACTCACTCCGTCCCCCTGCAGCCACCTGATTGTCCGTGCGCGAAGGCCTATACGGTGGAGCAAGAGATCTGTGAATTACAGTTTTCACATTGTTGACATGTATTATTCGCTGTGTTAAAGTAGAGAATTCCTAATCTGCATCTGGTGCCAGAGAACTCCTTGCTTTGAAAATTTTTATGTTGCGATTCACAAATGTTATATAAACGAATGAAAGGTATTAGTATGTGATTAGCAGGGTAGAGCTGTTTCATTATCAACATCGGTGTTATGCATTACTTTCTTTGTAACACAGTTAAAGTGAATACATTTGCAGGCGATGCACTATTGTTCAACGTTGTTGGCTTGATTGAGCTGTAAATAGAAAATCAGTAACTTCATTCATAATAATTCTGAAATCACTTTGGTTTATTCATTTGGATTTTGAGACGCTGGAACGAGTTCCTAATTATTTATTGTTATGATCTGTTCTGGGGAAAAACGTACGGAAATATGTAACGTTGCATCTCTGACAATAATGGAATTCTGACTGCGAACAAAAAGAAACAGAATTAGTGATTCTTCCTACAAATCATAAAGAGATCAATTCTCAAGTATCTGATTGTGCGTTTTAAAATATTCTCTAACAACTCCTGACAACTGTTCTGTAATGCTCTATTACGCAACAGCCAAATTACCCCGTCCTGCCGATGCAACTGCGTGATCAGCAACGTGTTAAAAATATTTCAAAACACTACTGCAATCCATGCAGTGTGCAATGTATGGTCATAATAATTACAAAAAATACGGTCACATTTTTTTATATAGAGAGATTGAATGATCAAGAGAGGTTTGGTCAACTATCCTTAGACGGTATAAAAAATGAAAGAAATCAATAAAGATTTTAATGTACTATATTCACAAAATAGATTTAAACACTGACAAACTTTACACAGACTTTAATTATTCCACTCAATAAACACTCTGGACACAACAAAGATACGAATATTACTCTCAATGTATGGCTCTGGCTCTGAGCACTATGGGACTTAACTACTGAGGTCATCAGTCCCCTAGAACTTAGAACTACTTAAACCTAACTAACCTAAGGACATCACACACATCCATGCCCGAGGCAGGATTCGAACCTGCGACCGTAGCGGTCACGCGGTTCCAAACTGACGCGCTTAGAACCGCACGGCCACACCGGCCGGCTCTCAATGTATGTGTTGAATCTTGCCTAGTCGTCAGATGTGCGGTGTCTGAGAAACCTGATTTCTCGGATCTCTAGACAACAGTCTAACAAATCGTATTAATGAGTTTTTATTACAAAAAGACAAACGACAATACTTAACTCTGCGCATTACAATGATGTGTCGCCAGCAAAGGGCGACAGACAAAATAAGAAATCTTTTCAGTATATACAATTCTCAAGTTTGAGCTGCATAGAATGTATGAGCGAAGTAATGAGGTGAACCTTGACGCTTCTGTTCAGGTCGCTGGTCTTAAAGCTTCTGTAGAACTGGGCCGCGGCCGGTCGTGCCGGGCGCTTATGTTCTTTTAGCATAGAGGCCGCTGCTGTCACGTTGTTGTCCTGGAGAGGGGTCGGTCGGCGTACAATCGGCTGACGTCTTCTTGACAGCCCCCTCTGGCCTCTCGACCCCGACCCTCTCTGCCCCAGCGCTTCATTTCACGCCGTAACAGTATGCATACACAAATCTGGCAAAACCCCTCCAGTGCGCAAGCAAACAAGTATTTCGTGCAACAAGAATGTAAATTACCAAAAACTCTCAATTAATACCAAAATCTCCTCCTGCGCTACCAGCACGATCACGGAAGGCTGCGACGTCTTATGTCCAACCAGGCTGCGTCCGACCACTTCCGACTCCTCTCAACAACTATTTGCTCGCTACTGTTCGAGATAATAATATCTTAGACTCAGAGTTTGTGTATGCACACCATAGCACAAACAGTGGCCAACTTTGCAAAGAGGTGTTAATGTTCTACTTCCATAACCACCACTCTCATTTTCGAGAATTTTGTGGGGGGATCTTGCCTAACATGTTGGCAAGGAGAAAACGCAAAATTCTTACGTAACAAAAATGAGAAAAAGAGCATCAAATGTTTTACAAAAGTGGTAGAATACATAAACATATGCATAAGATTACGTAAGTTATGTATATAAAATGAAATTGATAAGCTGTACAACGTAGCCAAGAAAAATAATATGCAAGTATCAAAATGGCTCTGAGCACTATGGGACTTAACAGCTATGGTCATCAGTCCCCTAGAACTTAGAACTACTTAAACATAACTAACCTAAGGACATCACACAACACTCAGCCATCACGAGGCAGAGAAAATCCCTGACCCCGCCGGGAATCGAACCCGGGAACCCGGGCGTGGGAAGCGAGAACGCTGCCACAGGACCACGAGATGCGGGCTGCAAGTATCATCTTGTGATTGTAAGCAATCATCTCGACCTGACATAGATAGTATTTCATTTGACAGGATAACAAAATATTATTTATAGTTCTCAAAGAGTGTAAAAGATATCTTTCAGTTGTTTAGATACAAGTATTTCATAAAATTGCAAATAGGGAAAAGAGAGAGAAAATAAATATACAAGTATCATTATGGAGGTAAGCACTCATATCTGCATGACATTGGCGGTATTCATTTCACAGGATAACAAAATGTTGTTTACAGTTCTCCAAGAGAGTAAAAATCATCTGGCAATAGAAAATCAGATAAAGAAACCCATGTTTTAGGTGCAGTAGTCTTAGGGACAACTCTCACGGTGTCCACTGACAACCACACTGAAATGCAATTTATTCATTTGACCACACACACAAATTTGGGGAGTAAGCAGACTCAGGGAATCGTTACATACAGTATGGCGACAACCACACGAAAATGTTTTACCGTGTCTCTTCTTTTCATATTCAGATATAGATCCTGTACAGAATCAGTAGCAATAGTATAAGGCACAAGTATATCTTATTGAGTAACAAAGAAATCATGAAGAGCTTAAAAGCATTAACGTTGTATCTCTTTGAGAAAATAGGTTCTCATAACTGACATATAAGATCAAAAGTCTCATATATGACACAATAATAGAAACGAATCATAATGAATAATAGTAAGTTATACACACTTGAATATAAAAGTCAACGTTGTATGGATAGGCACATAAGCTCAGTGTCCAGTATGAGCACAGATAATTACAGAATTGTGACAAGTTTCTTGAAGTACAATTGTAAATATGAAGTTTAGGCCAACCACGTAGTGACATACTTGTTCTATATAAATTCATTTTATGATGGTACAGTACACAGCGTACCATGAAGTACACGTTTTGGTCGAGAACATGCAGAATGTGTGTCATATAACATCACTGAATGACATACGGATTTGTCCAAAGACATTCACGGTGACATATTTAAAAAGATGTTACAATTAATTGTAGATCCCAGATTTGATATACACATAGTACTTACATGTGATTTAAATTATCATACAATAGAAAATAAGTACTGCTCGAAGATACATTCACATACACAGTAAAACTACAGGCAAACAAACAAAATATGAAGTTCATATAATCCAATTTTTGTGGTAGATATTTACGAAAAAATATATATGTGAGGATACATGCAATTCTTTCTTATAAAGTATAAGTGACTTGCGCTCCGTTCAAAGTAAGTTAGTAAGAAATTTTACTTCTTATGACTACATATTCAGTTTAGTTCTCATAACTTATTACTCATTCAAACATTGAGGAAAGGGCCTGTGATTATCACCAGCACTTCCTTATTATTACAAGATAATTATTTAACTTTTTTTTAAAAAAAATCATGGTAATGTTTACATGACGATCATCGAATAGAAAATAGTAAGTAGCATCACAAAGTCCGTATCGTCGGATGTCAAATGTCAGCTTGTCTTTGTGTGGAATCAGATTGCTTGGAGCCAGAACGCAGCCTGCCGTGGAGACAAGCCGCGTGACATGAGACGTCGCAGCCTAACGTTATCGTGCAAGTAGGGCCGGAGGAAACTTTGGTATTAATTATTTTTATAATTTGCTTTCTTGTTGCTCGTAGATGTTGCTTCATTGCGCACTGGAGTGATTTTGTCAGATTTGTGTATGCATACCACAGCAGAATCATTAGTTAGCTTTGGAAAGAAGTATTAACGTCCAACTTTCAACGTATATATAGCTGCAGAATATCAATACTAAAATATTTTAAAAATGGTATTGAACATATATACACTCCTGGAAATGGAAAAAAGAACACATTGACACCTGTGTGTCAGACCCACCATACTTGCTCCGGACACTGCGAGAGGGCTGTACAAGCAATGATCACACGCACGGCACAGCGGACACACCAGGACCCGCGGTGTTGGCCGTCGAATGGCGCTAGCTGCGCAGCATTTGTGCACCGCCGCCGTCAGTGTCAGCCAGTTTGCCGTGGCATACGGAGCTCCATCGCAGTCTTTAACACTGGTAGCATGCCGCGACAGCGTGGACGTGAACCGTATGTGCAGTTGACGGACTTTGAGCGAGGGCGTATAGTGGGCATGCGGGAGGCCGGGTGGACGTACCGCCGAATTGCTCAACACGTGGGGCGTGAGGTCTCCACAGTACATCGATGTTGTCGCCAGTGGTCGGCGGAAGGTGCACGTGCCCGTCGACCTGGGACCGGACCGCAGCGACGCACGGATGCACGCCAAGACCGTAGGATCCTACGCAGTGCCGTAGGGGACCGCACCGCCACTTCCCAGCAAATTAGGGACACTGTTGCTCCTGGGGTATCGGCGAGGACCATTCGCAACCGTCTCCATGAAGCTGGGCTACGGTCCCGCACACCGTTAGGCCGTCTTCCGCTCACGCCCCAACATCGTGCAGCCCGCCTCCAGTGGTGTCGCGACAGGCGTGAGTGGAGAGACGAATGGAGACGTGTCGTCTTCAGCGATGAGAGTCGCTTCTGCCTTGGTGCCAATGATGGTCGTATGCGTGTTTGGCGCCGTGCAGGTGAGCGCCACAATCAGGACTGCATACGACCGAGGCACACAGGGCCAACACCCGGCATCATGGTGTGGGGAGCGATCTCCTACACTGGCCATACACCACTGGTGATCGTCGAGGGGACACTGAATAGTGCACGGTACATCCAAACCGTCATCGAACCCATCGTTCTACCATTCCTAGACCGGCAAGGGAACTTTCTGTTCCAACAGGACAATGCACGTCCGCATGTATCCCGTGCCACCCAACGTGCTCTAGAAGGTGTAAGTCAACTACCCTGGCCAGCAAGATCTCCGGATCTGTCCCCCATTGAGCATGTTTGGGACTGGATGAAGCGTCGTCTCACGCGGTCTGCACGTCCAGCACGAACGCAGGTCCAACTGAGGCGCCAGGTGGAAATGGCATGGCAAGCCGTTCCACAGGACTACATCCAGCATCTCTACGATCGTCTCCATGGGAGAATAGCAGCCTGCATTGCTGCGAAAGGTGGATATACACTGTACTAGTGCCGTCATTGTGCATGCTCTGTTGCCTGTGTCTATGTGCCTGTGGTTCTGTCAGTGTGATCATGTGATGTATCTGACCCCAGGAATGTGTCAATAAAGTTTCCCCTTCCTGGGACAATGATTTCACGGTGTTCTTATTTCAATTTCCAGGAGTGTATATTCTCGTGAAGTTGACATATTGCATACTCATACTATGTAATATTTTTCGCATTCTCGAGCAGGATTCCAAAACACTGTGTGTAGACGTCGCCCCCTACCCCGTCCCCATCTCTCGCCTTCAGCATCCCGCGAATGGAAGAGCTATGATTGCCACTCTAATGTGCAACACTTTGCGCTCGGGCGTTAAGTGGCTTATGTACGACGGAGTGCATGACAAACAAACTGTGCACGCGAAAGTTTAAAAATTTTATTTTTAGAACATCATAACTGCATACTGTCTGAATTATGGCCCAAATTTTCACGCAGGATCGGTAGCTAAAACTTATATCGTGCAAGAGCGCTTTTTTCTCTGTAAGTATGTCAAGTTGGCGATGCTTCCTTGTCAGAGATATTTTCGTATCCAGGTGGAAAAGGTTCATCAGCTACCGATTCATCAACCAACGATGCTTCAAAACGACGGAGCTTCAGCGCGCTTTGTTGCAGTTGTGCAACAGCAACAAATGTGTACCCCTTGTACCCAAACTGATGTGTTCCACGGTCACTCTGGACGCCATGTACCCATGTACGCTATCGGGTATTACGATGTCTGTTGTGTATACAACACCTTAACATCAGAGGAGGTCATATAAATGCAATACTGTTGAAACACAGCCGAATGTATTGCACCTACTGCGTCGGACTCTAGACCGTGGATGTTCCAGCGCAATCAAACAGAAGAGGAAATTTTCGGTTTTTTGACAAAAGTTGGGACACACAGTCTTCACCACACGATAACCATCTTCAATCTATTGTACCCGAAGGATGAATTATCAAACATGGATTCCTATTTGAGAAATGATCAAAGTACGAAGTTATCGGCAAGTGCCGTTCCTCTGTCTTGCACTAAGAGCTGCTGGGTTGCATAGCGCATTAGGAGGAAGCAAGGAAGAGAGACTAACGTTCCGTCGAAGACGAGGTCACGAGAGACGGAACATAGACTGTCTGGGTAAGGATGAAAATGGAAATCGGCCATTTTAATATCAAACGAACCATCGGGTGTGTGGCATGACTTAAGGAAACAGCAGAAAATACAAAGCTGGGTAGCCTGGTAGTTATTTGAGCCGTTAATAAGTGTAATGGTGGTGTTGAGGTCAACAGTGTAATTTGACAATGATACTTTTTTAAGGATGAGTTGAAGATGGGTGTCTAATCAACCGAACCCGGTAATGAGCATACTGTGATTTTATTTTTTTAGTCCGATCAAGACTATTAAACATTTCCAACAGAACTTTTTACACTCTAAAAATTAGTTTACATAACAGAACATCGAGATAAGCCTTATGCTAAGATTAGTTTTTTTTTATAATGATAACACCTTTAGCAACTCTGCACCATCACCAAGTAATGCAGCTAGTTTCTAGATTAAGCTCACTCTCAAATCATCCAACAATCAATGCAGTAACACACATTACGACAGCGACATGACTCTTCCTTTCAGTTAAACACATCTTGTAAAGCAGTGCAAGGCTGAACTTCACTTCCCTAATTATTCCCCTGACTGAGCCACCGAAGTTAGGTAAATGAAGTACAGCACTCCAGTGCTTTACAAGATGTATCCAGCCGGAATGAACAGCCATGTGGCTGTCACAAAGCAAGTTATTGCATAGGTAACTGGATAATTTGGTAATGAGATTATGCTCGAAATTACTAAAAAAATAATATTCCAACCTCGACAGTTGCTGACGTCATGCCTTCCAGAAAGACGGAAATTTGTAAACTTCGTGCCATGTCCATAGAAATATGTCAGCAATAGCGAAATAAAATCTTCGCAGCAATTTTTATATCACACATGGAAGTATGTTTTCTGGTGGTCGTGAGTACGTAGTAGTTGGAAAGTGTTGGTCTCATGAAGAATATAATACTGAGTAAAATTTTGTGATTGCGCTAGAAAATAGCTACAAAATATAACTCCATTGAAAACAACCGTTAGTTTATGATGATCGAAGATATAATTGAATATAGTAACGTTAATCTTACATGGATAACTAGCATTTCCTTGTAATCTAATATTAAAAGAAGTAAGTCTCTATATTACGATACATTATGGAAGGCCGCCATTAGAGGAAATCTTAATTTGAGGACGTTTAAGTCAGAACACTGACCAGAGTATTAATTATTTCTAAAAGCGTATCGTAGGAAAGTATTGCTCAGATTATATACCAGCGGTTTATGGATACTAAGGTACCGGTACATTCGTTTATCATATTCAGCTATTCCCTGCATTTAACACGAGCAGCAATAAGGCGTTGCTTAATCCTATTAGAATTGATGCGAACTGATTGGGTGGTCGAGTTTGCGTGCGGTCACGACTGCAAAAGAGGAATTTTGCTCTCTTGTTTCAAATTACAAAGTCTGTGGGACTACCAATCACTTCTTATTAAGCTGTTGTCAGTGCACAAGGGCGGACTACGGCGGATCTCATATGAGAAGAGTAAAGGCGATTTAATGTTTCAGGGTAGTTGACGTATGCAACCTCATCCGGGAGACTTCCACTAGATTCTCCTGCACTGAGAACTTTGACTAAACGAATATTACTGTTCTTCTGAAAATATAGCTACGTCGTTATTAGTACTGTCTTTGACACTTATTTGCACACTGACAAGACAGAATGCAACCTTAAGAATTATTAACTTCAAGCTATTTTTCTTTTCGCTTGAATGAAAATTTCTTGGATTTTTTTTTGTTTTTTTGTTCTCTTGCGTTAGAACGAGGAAAAAGAATGGAACTGAGAATGGAAAAAACAAATAAATTCGCCAACGGTTGAGCATTTAAATACAATACATTTTAAAAATAGCGCAGATGTGAAACTAAGTTTCTATTATAATCTGCACATAACAACGATCCCAGAGAGTAGAAATTCGCTGTAAATTTATAAAAAGTATTTGTGTCTGAGGGCCGGTTTAACGCCATACGTTTGACTGTATGCTTGCATTAACGCAGTTTAGCGATACATATTACATGATTACGTTAAAAAAATTCCTAATAACTTACGTTATTTCAGGACTCAGGAGTTACGTCACGCCGAAAGCAATACATTCGTTGCTTTCTTTTTTATTTATCCTCGTCGACGGCCACCCATCCCTGAAAAATTCACCGCTCTTTGATGGGACTGCGATACTCGGCGAAATCGATCCACAAACAGCATCGACAAATATTACAAGTGTCCTCTGCCCCGCTAGCGTGTTTATTCGTACCGAAAATTTCAAATAAACACACAATCCCTCTGATCCCAAAACAAATCTTCGTTGAAATGCACAGTTGGTTCTGGTGCAAAGGAAACCCTTTACCAATATTTTGACAACGAGCATTTGGATACGCAGATTTAGTGCAAAATATAAGCAAATAAATGGACAGAATTTTGATATCTTGTGGAATAGCTATGCGGCCCTTTTTTTTAATTGTTCTGTATGTATTCGCAAAAATGTGTGTAACTGGTCAACATCGAAAAACTATTAATTTTACATGTTTAAGTTCGTTTAAATCTCTTCTTTGTTAAGATTTTTTACGCTACGTAATTGTACACTGAAGTGATGGAAGTCATGGGATAGTGGTTTGCACTGTGATTTGCACGGTCATTGGTATTCAGGTAATACATGTGAATAGGTTTCCGACGTGATTATGGCCGCGTGACCAGAATTAACGGATCCGAGATCCACAGCGTCAAGAATGTGCCGAGAATACGAAATTTCAGGCGTCACCCCTCACCACGGACAACGCAGTGACGTTTCCGTAGAGTTGTCAGTCCTAACAGACAAGCAACGCTGCGTGAAATAACTGCAGAAATCAATGTGGGACGTACGACGAACATATTGATCAGGACAGTGTGGCGGAAAGCGGCGTTATTGGGCTGTGGCAGCCATGCGTGGACATCACGTTCCCGAACAACGATGGACTTTTGTGGATGATAGTGCGCTATGTCACCAAGCCACAACTGTTCACTATTGGTTTGAAGAACATTCTGGATAATTCAAGCTTACGATTTGGCTGCCCTTATCGCCCGGCAAGAATCCCATCAAGAGTTATGGGACGTAATCGAGAGGTCAGTTCGTGCATAAAATCTTGCCCGGCAACATTTTCGCAATTATGAACGACTATAGAGGCAGCGTGGCTCAGTATTTTTATAGATGACTTCCAAAGACTTGTTGAGTCCATACAACGTCGAACTGCTACACTGCACCGGTCAAAAGGAGGTCGGACCCGATCGTTGTTAAGAGGCATCTCATGACTCACTTCAGTGTATACGCTAAAGTCTTTTGGCGAAGATAGACAGTATTTGCTAGACAGCTGCCTTGTAACACGAAAACAGATTTGCAATACAAGTAGATGCAATAGAACACAAAAAAAATTGTTATTTTATCGACAAACATTAAGTTGTTCGACCATGCATTGACGGAAACCCACCACTAATATGATATCCAATGTGGGACTTCACAGATAAGAAAACAGGAAACTGCAAGCATATGGTCATATCATGAAGTTTCGGTAACTCTCTTCTTCTAAAGTTTTGCGACAAGTGACTGCTTGAGGGATTAAAGTATTGGAACCTACAAGTTGTCGAACCGCAACATACACCACACACCAACATCCGTTCAGTTTCAGTGTTGTTTGGCAGATGTGTAGCTGTTTGTGCCAGTGTGAATCACAGCCTTTCGCCATGTGTCAGATTCAAACGCCCATTGCATGCAGTCTCCTTCGCGATGTTCGCTCGCCAACTGCACTACATGGACTTGCGTGTACTGACAGCAACAGTTCCTGTCGAAATTGAAACCCATTACCACTAACAAGGTGTGAAAATCGTTGAGTCTGTCGTTTACAATCCTGTTCTGTCGCCGTGCTACACATCTGCAGGTGCTACGCCAAACCTTGCAGGCGCGCTGAACGGTCCACTTTAATTTGTATAGTTGTTCAGTTAGGTCATAGAACAATTTAAGATATTCTGACCCCTGGCATTGGCTATATGAAAACTGGTTATGTCTATAGGAGGAGAACCTGCTACAGATATGTGAGGACGATATTGAAAAAGCAGGCATTTTCAATTCATTAAACTGAAGCTAATTATGAAATAAACTATCAAAATTTAGCGCAGAGTTGTAGGATGATTGTTCAGCCTTCAACCACCATTGATTGTTATCCAAATAAATTTTTTTTTCTTATGATTACGATAACGAGAAGGAAAACGTTCTTCAAGAAGCCCAAGTTTACTGCAGTTTAACGCCAAAAGAAATCAAAATATCGACATATCATATTTGCGTGGCAAATTCTTTAACGTGTCCTAAATTTTAGCAGGGTGATGGGTGCGCTTGAAATGACCAGTGTACTGATTTTGTAAAATACACCCAAGTGTTTCATTCCAAAACGAGAGGTGACGATTTTGGAACAATCTTGTAGCTTTAATTAAACAAATGCTGGAATCTTTTTTCAAAAATTTGAAAGCATTTCTTGGGAGACAAAATTTTCATTCTACAAAATTTGGAACATGGACTTTTTTTTTCTGAAAAGTTAACTACTACTATGTTCTCATATTTGTTTTGTAAAATATAACAAAGGAAACTATTGCGAGACGAAATAACGGCAGTAAGGAGAGCTATAAACACTGCTTCCTCAAAAATTAAAAATGATAAATTGTACCAACCTATCCCGGTCTCCCTCAATCAGCTGCCTAGCGAGGCAGCACATCATCTTTCACAGAACCGAGCAGCACTGGCGCCTTAAGATAGTGGGCAGAAGTTTACTCTCACTTTGTAATTGCTTAGGCTCAGACCGACAGGAAGGCAGATTCATGTCATATGGCACGAATCTTTCCTTGTTAGTGTCTTGAACTGAGACTTTCACCTGCGGATTATACTGTAATGGCCTACGAATTTTATGCAGGGTGTATCGTGATTATAACGAAAGCTGACCCGAATGAAAGCATAGTGATAATGGAAATAGAAACCTTCCAGTAAAAATGGACCTGCAAATGAGCCATACGTGAAATCATTGCGACTGTGTGCTTACGAGCAGACAGTGACTTCGGTATGAAATGTTGTCTTAGTACGATTGAAAAGCTGAAGCAACGAATCATAACAGTCTTGTGATGATGTACGAGATAATCCGAGGAAATAATTCATAAGTCACTACGCTATGGCTACCATGGTTTCCACGTGTATTCCACGAAAAAGTACTAAGAGTTTTACTTTTGATAAAAAATGCGACACGTGTCTCTAGAAATCCACGATTGCCTTGTCTATACAATTCATGTGAACTGATGGCTTATTTTGACACAGACGAGTACGTGTTTTACATGAAATTTCTGGATCTCCTTCACGTTGAAAGATTACTATCGCGACATGGTTCTCAAGTCCCGTTCAAGCATCGCTATTAATTCCGTTAGTATGGTGTCATTCGCAGATGCTGAAATCGACTACATCAATTTCGAGTGTTCAGTCTGCCACCGGAGGCAGACGACAACTTTCTAAAGGACATATTGACTCCCTACGGTAACATGAAAATCGTCCCTCGTGAACGCTAGTGTATAGAACACAGGTTACAGTGTTATATTTTAATTCGCTTTGTGGAAATGCATGTCAAACGCAATATTCCATCAGATTTACAAGTGTGTGGTTACAGCGTTCGTGTCATGTAAACTGGTCAAGAGGGAACCTGCTTCCTATGAAATGAAAGTGGACACGTTTGGTCTAATTGCCCTCGGAGGGTTGTATTAAAGCAGTCAGTAATGCAGCGTCGCAAATTAACGGTTGCCTTCCGCTCCCGAAGTCGAACCTACCTCTGCTTCGGATCATAATGAACGGAAAGATAGTTCTGATAAACCTGTAAATGAATTTCCGCCTATACATACGAGACAGGATCAGAATACTATTGCCCCACGACAGAACCTGTAACAGTGACTGAGACCTGGTAGTCAAGGGAAGGCAGAATTCGGTTACGATTGTGGACGGGGCCGTAATCAGTTACTATTGGTTGCCTTTTACAGATACACACATTTATTTTTAAAACAGTAATTCCAGATTCAACAATAAATAAAAAATACCACACGTTATTAACGAAGGAATAAACAACTGTTTAAATAATAGTATTTTCAGTGTGTTACAATAAAGCAAATCACCATTAAATACAGATGCAGATAATGTTAAAAAAAAGCCACTGTGATCACGGCTGAAGGTCTTACAAGCCAAGAATAGGAATAAATGAAGAATGTTTAGGAACTCGCTGCAATTACAACCTACAGGCATAGAAATATTAAAAAGTAAGTGGCCGAAACACAACAGAAGATATCAGACGCCAGGAATGGCAATAAATAAGGTTTTACGGCTTACTGCTAAAATACAAATATCGAATAATTTTTTTCAAAGCAAATGAGCACAATCACAGCTGAAGGCCTTACACACCAGAAACGGCAATTATATAAAAATTTTAGAAACCTGCTGTAAAACAACAAATACAAGTAAAGGTTAATTAAAAGGAACAAGCAACTTACCACCAAACGGGTGAAATAAATGATGGTAACCTTGTAACACAACCTTTACACTGCTACATTTATTCCAGAAAGCGACCAGAACTATTAACTAGACATACATAACCTTTAATGTAGGCGTTACAAGGTATGGTAATAAATAATACAATAATAAAACACAAGGACCAGTCACAGATGGTGCTCCAGGAATCGACCTCTGAGAAGGTCCGGTAACAAACACTTTCGCGAGCCATGAGATAGGCAGCCAAGACTTGCATTCACTTCACAAGATTGTAATTCAGACTAGTAGCAGTATAAGGAATCACAAATGATAATCTTGCTGAAGCTACCTAACGTCCAATAAACCAAATGCAAGAATAGAACAACACTCAAAGCCGGAACCGGCGGACTGCATTATGCCCCCAGAAAACTGTGCTTAGAGCGCCTGGAACGAGAAAGGAATCTCTACCACCAGAGTAGAAGAATCAAATGGTTTAAATGGCTCTGAGCACTATGGGACTTAACATCTGAGGTCATCAGTCCCCTAGAACTTAGAACTACTTAAACCTAACTAACCTAAGGACATCACACACATCCATTCCCCAGGCAGGATTCGAACCTGCGACCGTTACGGTGACGCGGTCCCAGACTGAAGCGCCTAGAACCGTACTCTTAAAATTCAAATTTGGGAATTGTATTTTTGCAGGAAGCTTTAAGACCTTTGGTCACTTGTTTTATATTTTAATAACTGAATTGTAGGTTGAAGCAAGTTTAATCAATTCTTAATTTATTGGCAGGAAGGCTTTCATCCGTGAGCATGGTTACTTGTTTTAAAATCCTAATTTGATAATTGCATTTTGGCAGTGAGCTTTAAGATCTTTGATGATTTGTCTTTTATATTTTAAAACAGTATTTATAAGTTACAATAAGTTTAAGCAATCTTAATTTATGCCCATTAAGGCTTTCAGCCATGAAAAAATTATTAAATTATTGCTATTATTTTTATTTGTTGCTGATTTTGAATAAAATGTGTATGATAAAAAAAAGCCAACCAACAGTAACTGATTACGGCCCGTCCACAATCGTAACCGAATCCTGCCTTCCTTGCCTACCAGGTTTCAAAGTTTTTGTTTTTTGCAAACAAAGATGTTGTCCCATTCAAAGTTGTTCCCTTCGGCAGCTAAACACCGGCTGAGTTGTTGCTCCCAGCCTTGGTAGCAGCTTTGAAAGGATTCAACTGGAAGGTCCTTTAACAAGTCGATCACATTCTTTTGAATGTTCTCAAGAGTCCTAAAATGACAGATTTTTAAGACATTTTTCAATTTCGAGGTTAGGAAAAAGTCACAAGGACTGAGATAGTTGAGTAGAGGGGGCCATGGAACAAAAAGAATGCCTTTGGAGGTGAAAAATTCGGTGATGGAACTGGCCGTGTGACATGGAACGTTGCCACGATGCAGCATCCACTTGTGTACAGTGTCAAGTCCCGCTCTGTTCATCCTTTCCCTGAGCCTTTTAAGGACATCTTTGCAAAATACTTGGTTGACTGTCCTGGAGGAACAAATTCTCAATGCACTATACTCCTACTGTGAAAAAAGAAAATTGGCATTGTTCTGATCTTTGATTTGCTCATTCGATCTTTTTTCGGTTGAGCAGATGTTTCTGTGTTCTACCCTTCACTTTGCAGCTTCCTCTTAGTATCGTACTAAAAAATCCAGGATTCATCACCTGAACCATTCGTGCTCTCAGGAAGATCAACGCACACGTTTCTTTTACTGTCCATCAACTCAGTTGTGTAGTTTTTCAGCACCAGTTTTGCACAAATCTTTCACATGAGTAAAGTTCGATCAAGATCTGATGTACGGTGAATGTGCTTAAGTTTAACAGGTCGCCCATCATCCTTATTCTTAAACATCGTTCTCACGTCACAAGAGCACGCACATGTTCGACGTTTTAGTCAGTTTTTGAAGTTGAAGGTCCCTCTGAGCGAGTTTCGTCTCCAACCTGGTATCGACCTTCCAAAAATGGTTTGTGGCAGCAAAAAACTTGTGCTTTTGATAAGGAATGTTCCCTATAGGTCTGTTTCAACGTTTCACACTCGCAGGTGCCCCAAGTTTAACACTCTACTTAACGGCACAACGATGTTCTAAATACCGCTGAACCATTTTCGTACATACAAAACCACAACTTCATGATGACGCTCTTAATAATCACGTGATGGCTGCACGCAGCTGAAAGTCGCACTAAGCATCTCTAAGGGAGGGACACACCAGTATCCACAAGTTGAAAAACGCAGCGTTGCCATATCGCTCGCAGTGTTGTCAGTCTCAGTTCTTTTCTCACACACATCGTAAGGCTCCCGTCAGATCACCAAAGTTACGCACTGTCGGGCAGCACTTGGATGGGTGACCGCCCGCTCTAAGGGAGGGACACACCAGTATCCACAAGTTGAAAAACGCAGCGTTGCCATATCGCTCGCAGTGTTGTCAGTCTCAGTTCTTTTCTCACACACATCGTAAGGCTCCCGTCAGATCACCGAAGTTACGCACTGTCGGGCAGCACTTGGATGGGTGACCGCGTGGTCGGCCAAGTGCTGTTGGCAGGAGGGGTGCATTCAGCCCTTGCGAGTCTACTTGAGGAGCTTCTTGACTGAGAAGTAATGTCACCAGTCACTAGAACTGACAACGGCCAGGAGAGCAGTGTGCTGACCACATGCTCTTCCATATCTGCATCCAGTGACACCTGCAGGCAGAGGATGATACAGCGGTTGGTCAGAACCGTTCAGTGTTCCGAGGTCTATTTAGACGGAGTATGAGTTTGGAGCGTACCTCCACATTTGAGCAGTTCAGCCTTTATTCCATCCATCCCAGTAGCTTCTCTATTCTTGTTGAAGACGTCTCTTAGTTCCTCCATACATAAATCATCTATACATTGTATTTTAATTTCATCGTCCTTACGCTCTGTGGAACACATTTGTTCATATCACAAGTTTTTGCAATGTTCCGTCCACTTTGCTTGTTGGTTGTCACTTATTTGAGCAACTTCTTCTTCTGTTTGGCTGAACATTTTCATCGTTTCATAAGCTATCAATTGCCTTCCCTAAATATTGTCTTCTATTATGCTCATAAACCTATCCCAAGGTTTTTTTTGTCATCAGTCTTCTGACTTCTCCCGTGCCAACCTCTTCATCTCACAGTAGCAGTTGCAACCTATATCCTCAATTATTTGCTGCATGTATTCCAACCTCTTCAGTTCTTCCCCTGTATAGCTCCATCTATTGCCACGGACGTCATCCCCTGATGCTGATGTCTTAGCAGATGGCCTATCATCTTGTCCCTTCCTCTTGTCAGTGTCGTCCTCTCCGATTCTTACCAGAACCTCCTCATTCCTTAGCCTATCAGGCCACTTCATTTTCAACATTCGTTCGTAGCACTACATCTGAAATTCTTCAATTCTCTCGTGTTCCTGTCCTTCCACAATCAATGTCTCATTACCAAATAAAGCTGTACACCACATGGACATTCTCAAAACTTTATTCCTCTAGTTAAGGCCTATGCTTGATACCTGAACGCTTCTCTTGGCCTGGAACGCCCTGTTCGCCAGTGATAGTCTGCTTTGGATGTCTCCTTGCTCCGTCCGTCATTGGTTATTTTGTAGCATAGGTAGCAGAATTCCATAACTTCATCTACTTCGTGACGATTAATCCTGAAGTTAAGTTTCCTGCTACTTTTCATTACTTACGTCTTTCTTCGGTTTACCATCAGTCCATATTCTGTAGTCATTGGATTATTCATTCCATTCAGCATATCATGTAATTATTCTTCACTTTCACTCAGGATAGCAATGTCATCAGCGAATCGTAACATTGATATCCTTTCACCTTGAATTTTAATTCTACTCCTGAAGCTGTCTTTTATTTGTAGCCTTCCTTCTTCGATGTACATTGGGGGAGAGGGGGGGGGGCGAGGGAAGACTACGCCCATGCCTTATTTTAATCCGAACTCTAAGTTCTTAGTCGTCCAGCCTTACTTGACACTTTTGGCATTTGTAAATATTGTATATTACCCGTTTCTCCCTACAGCTTACCCTTTTTTTCTCAGAATTTCGAACATCTTGCACTATTTTAAATTGTCGAACTCTTTTGGCAGGTATTTCTGTATTCCTGAATTTCCCTGAATATTTTGTACCTCCTTCTTTCATCGATCAACACAGGCATTTCTTCTGTTACCCATGGTTTCTCAACAGTTACCTTCTTTGTAACTATGTTTTTCTTTCTAGCTTCTGTGATTGTCATTTTAGAGATGTCCATTCCTCTTCAACTGCACTGCCTATTAAGCTATTCCTTATTGCTCTATCTATAGCCTTACAGAACTTCAAGCGTATCTCTTCATCCCTTACTACTTCTGTATCCAACTTCTTCGTGATTTTTCTTCCTCACTAATCTCTTGAACTTCAGCCTACTCTTCATCACTACTACGTCGTGATATGAGTCTATATCTGCTCCTGGGTACACCTTACAATCCCGAGATTAATAAATTGAAAGCACTAAACTGCTTACACGAAATGTACTCACAGTTGCGAATATGGACAACTACAATACGTGATCAAAAGTATCCGACCATTGCCAAAAAAATACGTTTTTCATATTAAGTGCATTGTGCTGCCACCTAGTGCCAGGTAATCCATAGCAGCGACCTCAGTAGTCATCAGACATCGTGAGAAAACAGAATGGAGCACACTGTGGAACTCACGGACTTCGAACGTGGTCAGGTGATTGGGTGTCACTCCTAAGCATCCCTCGGTCCACTGTTTCCGATGTGATACTGAAGTGGAAACGTGAAGGGGCACGTACAGCACAAAAGCGTACAGGCCGACCTCGTCTGCTCACGGACAGAGACTGCCGTCGGTTGAAGAGGGTCTTAACGTCTAATAGGCAGACATCTATTCAGACTATCACACAGGAATTCCAAACTGCATCAGGATCCACTTCAAGTACTATGATAGTTAGGCGGGAGGTGAGAAAACTTGGAGCGGTTGTTCATAAGCCACACATCACGCCAGCAAATGCCAAACGACGCCTCGCTTGGTGTAAGGAGTGTAAACATTGGACGTGGTGTGGAGTGACGAATCACGGTACACAGTGTGGCGATCTGGTGGCAGGATGTGGGTATGGCGAATGCCGCCCGGTTAACTTCATCTGCCAGCGTGTGTACTGTGAACAGTAAATTCGGAGGCGATGGTTTTATTGTGTGGTAGTGTTTTTCATGGATGGGGCTTGCACTCCTTGTTATTTTGCGTGGCACTATCACAGCACAGGCCTACATTGATATTTTAAGCACCTTCTTGCTTCCCACTGTTGCAGAGCAATTCGGGGATGGCGATTGCATCTTTCAACACGATCGAGCACCTGTTCATAATGGACGGCGTGTGGTGGAGTGGTTACATGACAATTACATCCTTGTAATGAACTGGCCTGCACAGAGTCCTGACCTGAATCCTACAGAACACCTTTGGGATGTTTTGGAACGCCTACTTCGTACCAGGCCTTACCAACCAACATCGATACCTCTTCTCAGTGCAGCACTCCGTGAAGAATGGGCTGCCATTCCCCAAGAAACCTTCCAGCATCTGGTTGGACGTATGCCTGCTAGAGTGGATGCCGTCATCAAGGCTAAGGGTGGGCCAACACCATACTGAATTCAAGCATTACCGATGGAGGGCGCCAAGAACTTGTCATTTTCAGCCAGGTGTCTGCATTCTTTTGGTGACATAGTGTTTTAACTGGATAATAAAATGACGACACTGAAAATTTGCACCGTATCTGAGCTGGAACCCAGATTTCCCACTTATTGGCAGCGATCGCCTTATTATTATGGTATCCGAGCACAACTCATGGTTAGACACAAACTTCTATGTGTCGTCAGCCATCCACTATGTATATCCCTGTACAAGGGCGACATTTTACTTTAAAGTCGCTTGCCCGGTCTTCACGAATAAATGCGATATTGCAGTGCCTGTGTCATTCAGAATTCTGATGTAATATTCCTTCGACGTGCATTCACGTCTGAAGCAATAGGGCGGGATTAGCCGGGCGGTCTTAGGCGCTGCAGTCATGGACTGTGCGGCTGGTCCCGACGGAGGTTCGAGTCCTCCCTCGGGCATGGGTGTGTGTGTTTGTCCTTAGGATAATTTAGGTTAAGCAGTGTGTAAGCTTAGGGACTGATGACCTTAGCAGTTAAGTCCCATAAGATTTCACACACATTTGAACATTTTTTGAAGCAATAGGCACTGCGGCGACTACAGCCGTCTGAAATAACCGTAATGTACTCGCAATAATGGAATGACGGCAGTGAAAATTTGTTTCTGAATGGAACTCGAACTCAGATTTCCCGCTTATCGTGCCTCTGTTACCTAAGTTCTACAGGATTAATTTATTACGCTAGTTGATTTTCGGTTTTAAAACCCAACATTAGACTTTAATGGTTAAAGTCTCATGTAAGGCAAAAACCGGTCCACGCAATAAATTAATCCTGTAAACGATAAGAAATATATTGCTTTTTGTTTCTTATGATCTTGTTTTACCAAGAACTGGCGGAAGAATCAGTTAACTATCCAAGTGTCTTGATGAGTTCGTTTCACTACTCGATTTGCTATTTGTTGTGTTTGTAAATTTGAAGATTCCCCTTTATTGGTTAGTGAGATGCTTAAGATATTTTCTTTAGAAGTGTATCTATCTAATTCTGATGTCCAAATTTTCAACCTTTACTTCAGTCTTATCTTTTCCTTTTCTTCCTAAGGCTTCTGCAGCTGCTTGCTTAACTGCAGTTTCTTAATTTTTTCCACTTCTTCTCTCTCTCTTCCGCTTGTCCTTTCTGCTCTAGAGATTGATTAATTTCTATAGAAAACTGCACTGATCAGCCGATACATGGTGACACTGGCTACAGTGACGTTAGATGCCGCCTGGTATCGTTACAGTCAAGTGATGCTGTAACTAAAGAATGTAAGCAGAGCAGACACGGACGGGGGATCACTCTACCGAAGGTATGTGCTGAAAATGGGGAAATCCATTGATATAAGCGACTTTGACAAAGGGTAGACTATTATTATACATAGCATTTGAACTAGTATCTTAAAAACTGCAAAGCTGGTCGAGTGTTCACGTGCTACTATCGTGAGCATCTACGGAAAGCGGTAGGAGGAGAGTGAGAGTGCTGCAAGGCGCTAAATGGTTGGACGTCCATAATTCTTCAAAGAACGTGATGTTTGGAGGCTAGTATGTTCTGTAAAATAGGATAGGCTGTGATCTGTGGCATCTCTGCCGAAAGAGCACAATGTTGGTGCACGCAGAAGTATTTCTGAGCACACCGTTCATTGCACATTGTTGAACCTGGAGCTCCGCAGCAAACATCACCTACGTGCTCATACGTTGACCTAACGACATCGTCAATTACGATCGTGGGCGCGGGACCATCAGGCTGCGACCGTCGATCAATGGAAACGTATCAGCTCTTCATGTGAATTCACATTTTGCTACACTAAGTCGATGGTCGTTTCCACAAACGCCGCCATTGTGGTGAACGGCGCGAAACGTGCAGCGCGCAACGGACGCAGGATGATGGGAGCAGTATTATTATGTGGGAGACACATTCCTGCGGTTGCGTGGGTCCTGTAATTGTAATTGAAGACGTGCTGACAGCTGCAAACCACTTGTATCCCTTACATCTACATCTACATATATATTCCGCTGGCCACCAAGCGGTGTGTGGCGGAGGGCACAATTCGAGCCAAAGTCATATTTTCCTCCCTCTTTTACACTCGCGGATCGCGCGAGGGAGAAACGACTGTCTGAACGCCTCAGTACGAGCTGTAATTTCTTTTATCTTTGAATGGTGTGATTTGAAAGTTGGTGGTAATTGTGGTGTCACCGCCAGACACCACACTTGCTAGGTGGTAGCCTTTAAATCAGCCGCGGTCCGGTAGTATACGTCGGACCCACGTGTCGCCACTGTCAGTGATTGCAGACCGAGCGCCACCACACGGCAGGTCTAGAGAGACTTCCTAGCACTCGCCCCAGTTGTACAGCCGACTTTGCTAGCGACGGTTAACTGACAAATACGCTCTCATTTGCCGAGACGATAGTTAGCATAGCCTTCAGCTACGTCATTTGCTACGACCTAGCAAGGCGACATTACCAGTTTATATTGAGATTATACTTATGTACCGTCAAGAGCGATGTACACCAATTATGGATTAAAGTTAAGTATTCCAGCAACAATGTACCTTATTGGCTATATTAATTACATTTAACTGTTCCAGACCTCACGCCAGTCTGCGTGTAATTAAACGCGTGCATTTCGGCCTCCTCTAGCAACACGGTGTTGGCTCTTCTGCCAACACAGCAGTAATAATATATGCTCTACATCCTCGGTGAAGGTCCGGTTTCGGAATTTACAGAGCAGCCACTTCCGTTTAGCGCGCCGTCTATCTGCAAGTGTGTCCCACTTCAAACTTTCTATGAGATTTGTAACGCTCTCGCGATGGCTGAATGTACCAGTCACGAATCTTGCCACTCTTCGTTGGACCTTCTCAATCTCTTGAATCAGACCCAAGGGGTCCCATACAGACGAACAATACTCTAAGACTGTAAGCTATTTCACCGACGGTGATGTCATCTTTCTGCAGTATAATTGTCCGCGTCTCGGAGCCAGAACCGTGCTACAGTGGCGTTGGGGAGCATTATAGTGAACTCACGTCAATGTCTCGGTGATCAAATTCGCCTGATCTATAAATCTTATAGAAGCCATCTGGGTCGCTATCGGACGCCATTGCCGCGTACGCAAACCAGCGGTCCGTTATTTACGCGAATTGCATGACCTGTGTGTAGACATCTAACGGCACATACTTCCACAAAAGTGCAAACAAAGCGTCGGATCGCTGATACGGAGAATGAGTGATGTATTTCGTTCCAAAGAAGGAGAGACAAACTATGAAGCAGGTGATCGCAACTTACTGGCTCATCAGTATATGAAACTCAAAAAATTATTCACTACTTAGGTCATAGAAAAATTTCAGGCACACTCTCGCCTCGCATCGGCTAGATGATAAGGATGACTAGCACCCATAAAGTACCAAAAATTCAGTTCAGAGGACAGACTCAAGTGGGAGAACATGTGCTGCGTGACGGTGTCCCTTGCAGCCCGGCTGAAGGCACTGAATGATTTAAAGCTCTCTGCGGTGCGGTTCCCACAGGTGCGAGCTCATTAGCAGCGCGTGGCGGGCCGAGGAGACGCGCAAACACGGCGGAGCGCGGTCGCAGTCCACACGACGTGGTGTCCGCCCCTGGCGGGCGGCCGCTCCTGGTCGTAATTAGTAAAGCCGCGGCTGTCTGGCCAGACTAATGACCGGCCGGCAGCCAGCGGACGGCCGACGGAGCGCCACCTCATAATGTGCAGCCCAGCCACACTGAACACCAGTCACGTCTCCTCACTCTGCCGCGCCAAGAGCGCGTGTCGCTGCTCTCGCGCCGCCGGATTAATCTTCAGCGGAAACTTCTGCGTCCGCCAAGGAGCAAGGTGGAATCCGACCGAGTGGGACTCGTCCACCGGTCGGACGAAGCTGAAAAAGCCTTAGAACCAAGAGCCTCAACTCTACAGAAATCTCTTAGAGTTCATTCACAAAGAAGATGATATACAGGGTGATTTAGCTGCCCCTATCTGCAAGGCTTTATGCAGAAAGCCTCAAAAAACCACGCGCAAGAATTCCAGCACATTCTCTCGCTTCTAGCGAAAACGTATCTCGCTACAGAATTTAACTACATTAAAGTTTCTACAAAAAGGTCCTGTTATTTTTTTCTGTTAGATTAATTGGTTACGTGTAGCATGCTCATGGTTTTTGAAGACGTTGTGGGTTGCATAAAAACCATACGTTGGGGCAGCCCAATCTCCCCGTGTACAGGATGTTTCAGGGGGAATCGTCAGTATTCATTAACATGACAGGAAAGATTATTCGAAGCACAAAAGTTCAGAAAACGTGAGCACTTCGACATATCTTTTCTACTGCAATTTCTTTGCTTTCCATATCGTGGGACGACGTAGTGTCGACCAAAATAAGAAAAACTTCTGCAGTAAACGTGGGCTCTTGCTGTATACCTTAAGAGCTACGAGCGCTTATTCAGTAGAAAGCTAAAATGGTTCAAATGGCTCTGAGCACTATGGGACTTAACATCTGAGGTCATCAGTCCCCTAGAACTTAGAACTACTTAAACCTAACTAACCAAAGGACATCACACACATCCATTCCCGAGGCAGTATTCGAGCCTGCGACCGTAGCGATCGCGCGGTTCCAGACTGAAGCGCCTAGAACCGCTCGGCCACCACGGCCGGCTCAGTACAAGGGATGGGTTTCACAGTAGTGAAGATGAACAAGTGCTCATAGATCTACATCTACATACATACCCCGCAAGCCACCGTACACTGCCTGGCGGAGATTACCCTGTACCATTTCTATTCATTTCTCTCCTATTCATCTCGTAGATAGCAAAGGCAAAAACGACTGTCTATACGCCTCCGTATCAGCCCAAATTTCTCGAATCTTATCTTCGTGCTCCTTATGCCAAATGTACGTTGGTGGCAGTAGGATCGTATTTCAGTCACCTTCAAGAATGGTTGTTTAAAATTTCTCAATAGCGTTCCTCGAAAAGAACGCCGCTGTCCTTCTAGAGATTCTCATTTGAGTTCCTGAAGTGCCTCCATAATTTTTGCTTGTTGTTCGAACATACTGGTAACAAATCTACCAGCTCGCCTTCGAATTGCTTTGATGTCTTCCTTTAATCTAATGGTTCAAATGGCTCTGAGCACTTTGGGACTTAACATCTGAGGTCATCAGTCCCATAGACTTAGAACTACTTAAACCTAACTAACCTAAGGACATCACACACATCCATGCCCGAGGCAGGATTCGAACCTGCGACCGTAGCGTTCGCGGGGTTCCAGACTGAAGCGCTTAGAGCCGCTAGGCCTCACCGGCCGGCCTTCCTTTAATCTGACTTGGTCTGGGTCCCAAACGCTCGAGCAGTACTCAAGAATAGGTCACACTAGCGACCTATATGCTGTTTCCTTTACACATGAACCACACTTTCCTAAAATTCTCCCTATAAACCTCAGTCGACCTTTTGACTTCTGTATTACAATATTCACACGCTCGTTCCATTTCATAACACTTTACAACGATACGCCCAGATATTGAAACGAAGTGATTGTGTCTAGCAAGACACTATTTGTGCCGTATCCGAACATTATGGCTTTGTTTTTCCTACTCATCTGCATTAACTTACATTTTTCTACATTTAGAGCCAGCTGCCATTCATCACAGCAACTAGATATTTTGTGTACGTCATCTCGTACCATCCTACACTCCCTCATATTTGACGCTTCCCGTACACTACAGAATCGTCAGCAAACAACCGCAGACCCCGTCAGTCAGATCATTTACGTGAGTCGAAAAGTACAGAGGTACTATCACATTTCCATGGGGCGCTCCTGAGGGCACTCTTGTCTCTGATGATCACTGGTCTTCGAGGACAACAAGTCGGGTTCTGTTACATAAGAACTTTGTAGCCACTCACATAGCTGAGAAATGACTGAGTATGCTCGTAACTTCGTTAACCGTCTGCAGTGCAGTACCGCGTCAAAAGCTTTTCGGCAGAGTGGGAATGTGAAATATGAAACAGATATTACTTCAGAAACCACGATTGTTTACTAGGCATTTTTCCTTGTTTTGGCCCATACTGCCACCTTCCAAAATATGGAAAGACCTTGGAGCAGAAGAGATTTGTTTCATAGTTGTAAAATGAAAACTATTACGGCTGGGATCACAATTAATAAAATGTTCCGGGTTGTTGCACCGAAATAGAATGTATTTCACATTTAAACCGAACGTTTGATTACTTTAATTATAGACGTTACTGACAGAATAGCGAAAATCTTCAAGGAAACGGAACGTCGCGGTAATCTAGAAACCCATCCGGAAGATAGATCGTCTAAAACAGGGCAAGGATGCTCACCAACCGCTTGAAAAATCAGAAATTTAAAGATTTCCGTGTTTTACGTGGACACTTCAAAAAGAGCGGTGAAAAAACAAGTAGAGGAGCACTAGAGCAATTGCAGAAGAGAGGAGATTGACAGGTCAGCTGTAGCGCAACATGCTCTACAGTCAGAAGACCACCACACTCATTTTGATAGTACGCAAGTACAGGCAGTCACAAGCGGATATCATGAAAGGTTACAGAGAGAGGCCACACTGACCGTAAAACTCCCCAAGAACTTTAGTAGGAAGGAGGAGGGCGTAAATCGAATGTCTGGATACCGTTGCTGAAGAAGATTTGTACCAATCTTCCGCCATGGGGTGATAGCAACAGCGGACAACGTCAGTCAACAACGGCCAACTTTGTTCGGGTATTCAAAACACATGACGTCACGCCATTGCGCGTAAGCATGCGTAAACGGAATGTTGCTGACGTCAGTTGGGAGCCAGGGGCTACGATCCCCCTAGAAAATGTCCTCCGCAGATAGGGATGAGACGTTGCGATTAAATGTGAAATCCACGGCACAACGGCCCGAAACATTTTATTAATTGCGATTTGTTTCATGGTATCAAAGATAAGAAATTCTTATAAATATTAAGGTATGCGTCTTATAGAGCATATTTACCAGACATTTTTAGTTCAAATGATTGTTCCTGTTACATTCTTGATGCTTATCCAAGGAAACCCAGTATTTCTATACATCAGGTGTCAGGCGCATTTTCTATAGTGTTGCGGCAGGTATTTGTAATTTCGTTTTTGCATTATATAACTGGAATTGGCCTAAATAAATACTGTTCATCACGTCTTTTTGCGATATCAAAAGTCAGTGAAAAGCGTCGCTTTGTTTCCCTTTACAAACAAAATGATTTCTTAAAACGGAATATTACTCGTTCATTCAATAGAGCGGTTGGAAATAAGTCAAGGGCGATACTCGTTTCATCGATATGAACTAGCAGTAACAGTAAAACATTAGGAATAGCCTGCGATTCAGCAACACCTCCCTGAGCTCTGCTGACCTCTACCCCCATGCAACAGTGTTGCTCAGCCATAGCCCGAATCTACGATATTCCTAACCGGGGCAAAAACGTGATATGGTCCCCCTACCCCTTCGAGCGTTTGAGGTAGGACGCCGAAAATTTAAAAAAAATCGATTTTTAAAAAATATGTTTATTTTGTAGAGCACATCTTACTCAAGGGTTTGATATACATAACATGTATGTTTGAGGAAATGTAAGACGTGTTGTCTTAAGTGTGCCAAAATGCAGAGTTACACCTCTTCACACAGTATTTTCCTCTGTGAAATTCAAAGGTCTATATTTTGTAGCGGGTGCCTAAAAAAACCTATATTCAGGACATTAAAATGTTCTATGGTGCTTCTCCTGCTTCCAGTCGGCTGGTTTGACATCCTAACCCCCTTAAAAAAACCTCACAATTAAACTGGGTGGGATTGTTTGTGAACGGGAGAATAAGAACATTGCAGGAAATTTGTACTCTTTACTGTCTATCAGCTAATAACTTTCTCTTTTGTGTGACATAAAATTAAAAATAGGAAATAAAAACCAATAAAGACGAGAAGCAAGCAAGACAGTACACATTTCTTCCATCCTTAGGTCCCAGCATTCTTTTGTCTCTAATCTTGCTACAGCGTTACTCGGCTACTTTCCATTTTGCAAAAGAATCTATTACCTCATCAAAGTTTGCCAAACGTTTTGCGACATGAAAAATCAAAATGTCGTTGTTCAATACTGAAAAAGCTATTAGTACGAATAGCACCAAAGAGCGGTGTGGTTTGTCGATTTGATTACGTCTATTTTGTCACTGTCTGCTAGATAAAATGTAATAAGCCTTTTTAATATTGCACGCCAAATAAGCTAGACTGTTTTGGCACAAATGTTTACGTACATCGCTTACATAAATAACACAACAGGACATAGTTCATGAAGTACCAGAATCAAATGGTGATTAGGCTTACTACGAGCAAAATGTTTTATGATAGGAAATAGTTTGACATTTCATTCGTACTCTCCAGTTTCTCAGTCATGAGATCGAAAAATAGTAGTACGAAATTTTTATATACATTTGGAATCGTCATATTCTTCCACATAATCTATGTGATGTCCGCGTTTCTTCTCCTTCCACGTTCTAGCAATCTTGTCATCGCTAATTCTGTAACTATTCCTGCTACTGACAAAAATCTCTGGTTAACTTCACTTACCCTGCCAGAATCACCAGTTTAGTTATCCCGCGTTTATTCTCCAGTTAGGCGTTATTCCGGATTCGTACGACGCGTATCCTCGCTATTTCGAGAGTAGAACGTAAAGTGGCTGCTAACTGGGGACTACATCTTGTGGTGTAGCTATCTGGCAACTATTTTCTGTAAAAAATTAATTTTATTGGATACTCTGAGAAACTGATATGGAATATTTCTTACCTTTAATTCCTGTTTTTCGTTTATTTCCCTTCTGGTAATCTCAATCTATATATTTCACTAATAATTATAACAACTCTGATCATTCGCACCGCCAGTCAACCACGTAGACATTCACCCCTTGGGGTTACCTCCTCCCCCTTTTGTCAGCAGGGAAGTTTACTACGACGGGGTTCCCCTGGCAGAGACTTCACACACACTAAGCACCCATTCAAAAATCAACTTGTGATTCGTTCAGAAGACAGAATGTGTTTAAAGATGGTCAGGAACCAGTTGCTATGCGTTTCAAAATCATATGAATAATCGATACACCAATATGCAGCGCATGCTAGGCGCTCTGTGAACAAAAATGGTTCAAATGGCTCTGAGCACTAAGGGACTTAACATCTGTGGTCATCAGTCCCTAGAACTTAGAACTACTTAAACCTAAGGACATCACACACATCCATGCCCGAAGCAGGATTCGAACCTGCGACCGTAGCGGTCACGCGGTTCCAGACTGAAGCGCCTACAACCTCACGGCCACACCGGCCGGCTTTTCTTCAAGAATATGAATTTGGCGCCCCCTGTAGATCCGGACCTCCTCGGTCAATATAGGATTACTGGTAGGTCTCCGTGTTTTACTGTTCCTATTAATACATATCTGTTTGGGAAAATTCCTGCTGCACATCGCAAAAACTAAATTGCGAATATCTGTCCAAGCAACAGAGAAATTGAAATTACACCTGGCTTCCTTACGAGTATCTCTAACGAAAAAAGCGTTAAAATAACGTTCTAAGACGTCTAAATAAAAAACAAACACCCCCTCCCTCCCCAGAACGTCAGTATCGAAATCCCAATTTTTCTTTACAGATCAAGCACTGAAAACAATGGCTAATTTCATTACTTCCTTTCATTTAAAATTTGATGACCGTTTTCTTTTTGAACCTCCGGTAGGCCTAATTTAAAAGACAAGTGTACGTAAAAAAATATTGAAATAAAAATTATGTACACGTATGGTAACATTTCGACATAGTTGGTGTAACGACTGTGTCGTTGGTAGTACCTATTGACAAGATTTATAGTAGCAGCTTCATAAAGTGGTGTTGTTTTGAAGGTCCCCGTTGATTTGGAAGCGCTGGCCTCGTAGCCACTTCTTCAGTTCAGGGAAAAAATGGAAGTCAATCGGCAATAGTTCGGAACAATATGGCGCTTGACCGAAGAAAATGTGCCATTAAAGTTGCTCAAGAAGCCGCTTTGTAGCATCAGCGCTATGAGGAGGGGCGCTATCATAGATCAGAACCGTCTTAGAAACCAACATGCCCCTTCCTTGGTTTGGAATGACTCTATACATACTGCGCTTGTTCTTCGATGAAATTCTGCTGCACTACTCCGTTATGTTTGCAGAATGAATTACGTTTCGCAATTTGCACTTTGCGGGAGAATGAGCTGAGGTGGTCCTGTTTATTTGAGTGGCTCATCGTAGACTGAGGTCTTGACAGCGACGAAACGGTGGAGTGTGAGATGCGCAGTCGCCTATTGCACACACCATCCTCTTCCTGCTTATCTGATGTTTATCCTGTTGTTTATTTGACATTTTGCTACAAATAACAACAGCAAGCTGGTATGAGTTTGGAAGTCACAAATTTGACGATTTCGTACCATACACCTCGGCTAAATATGCACACAGAAACAAACAATTATGAATTGCATTTTAAAAGTGTTATTTGAGGGATTTACCACCAAAAGTTTTCTAGAGGAAAAAAATGTTAGCAGCTTCTTGTGGTTATTTTCAACAAAATGTCACTAACGACAGTAATGAAGCACGATTTTAAGAAGATATTACTTATTTGGTCACGAAGTGTCTTTTGGATCCTTAGGTCGTCAAATGGCAACTGAATGTCGCAAACACGGATAAAATGACGTGGTTCCATAGATATTACTCACACGGATGATACGTGGAACGGTGGTATAGAGATATGCAAATGAAAGTATTATACAAAGTGTATCAAAAAGTATCATCCGATATGGCACGTCTATACTTCTGAAACTAACAAACATACACAATGGATTTTGCTTTTTGATGAAGGGGAAACTCTAAAAGTTTTTTTTTCATACCTCTTCATAGGTGTTCAGTATGACCCCCTTGAGATGCAAGGCATATGTCAATACGGTATTCAAATTGTTCCCACACTGCAGTTAGCATGTCTTGAGTTAGAGCTTACACAGTTGCTGTTATGTGATGTCTCAGTTCATTCATTGTTGGTAACGGAGGCACATAAACAGTCTTTTATAAAACCCCACAAGAAATAGAGTCAGGTACGGTGACATTGGAGGCCACTAATGTTAAGACTGAATCATTTGGTCCAGTGTGACCGATCCATCGTTCAGTAATCCTTTGATTTAAAAATTTCTGCACTTCCAGATGCCAGTGTGGCGGCGCCCCATCCTGTTGGTAAATGAGGTCGTTCGCATCAGTCTCCAACTGTGGGAACAGAAAGTTCTCAGACGTATCGAGATATGCGCTTCCTGTAACAGTGTTCTCGGCAAAGAAAAACGGACAAAATACCTTTATCCGAAAAAAAATGTCGTGTGACTAGGGCCTCCCGTCGGGTAGACCGTTCGCTGGGTGCAAGTCTTTCGATTTGACGCCACTTTGGCGACTTGCGCGTTGATGGGGATGAAATGATGATGATTAGGACAACACAACACTGTGAAACTGCACAAATAAATTAAATTTTTGGAAAGTATGATGTTGAACACCCTGATGTGGTTGCTCCGTACCCCATATTCTCGCATTATGACGGTTCACCTTTCCATTTAATGGAATGTTGCTTCGTCACTAAACTGTCATCCTCCATCTTGCCAACAACGAAATTCCAGAATTCCACACGTTGTTGTTTGTCACCTTCCGAAAGAGCTTGCAGTAGCTGAATTTTGTATGGTTTCATGTGTAAACGTCGACGCAACACACGCCAGACGGACTTCGGGAGTGTGTTGGGCTGTCGAGGTGCTCGGCGAACGGAGTTCTGCTTACTCCTTATGAGAATATGGCGGATGCGTTCGACTGGGGACGGCTCGGCGATTTGTCTTTACACAACGTGTTTCTCGGAATTGTTCATACCATCATCTAATGTTCTGTGCTATAGGAGCATCCACACCATACTTAGTACGAAAATCACGCTGAACAGTTATTACTGACACGCACTGCGCCAAACGTATAGCACAAAACGCTTTCTGCTGTCCCGACCCATTTTTAGTAAAACTGACATGGGCGCACATTACTGCTACCTAGCGGGAAACCATGTAACACTCGAGAGTTTGCTCTTTCGAACAGTAGGCCTACGTTGTTCACCCACGTATAACAATTAACATTATAGTTAAGATTTTTTTAACTCGGATGCATCTTTTTAATATAGCGTTTACTTAAATGTAAGACATGTATCCTCACATTCTATTTAAAGACAATATTAAAGATTTGCATGAATACCGACAACAGTTGAAACTAATCGAGCTAGATAATATGCGAACAACATCATCACCTTTGTTAAGAATCTAGAACATTTCAGAGAACATTACATTACATTATTAGTCGTTCCATAGATCATGAATACGACATTTCGTAATGATGTGAAACATGTCAGTTTAACATAGGTTTTAGTTACCCTTTTTTTACAGTTACTACTTCATATCTAAAAATTCATCTTCAGTAGAAGGAGTTGTCATTCAGAAATTCTTTTAATTTGTTTATCAATGTTGGTTGGCTATCTATCAGACTTTTAATGCTATTTGCCACATGACCAAAGAATTTTGTGGCAGCATAAAGCCTTTCTGTGCCAAAATCAGATTTAATGCAGAATAGTGAAGATCATCCTTTCTTCTAGTGTTGTAGCTATGCTCTTCGATATTATTTTTGAACTGAGATGGGTTATGAATAACAAATTTCATAAGTGAATATATGTATTGTGAAGGTACTGTGAATATCCCGAGCTCCTTAATTAAATGTCTGCAAGGTGTTCTTGAGGTGGGGGAGGTGGGGTTCCAGTTATTATTCTGATTACACGCTTTTGTGCAATGAATACTTTTTCTCTTAATGGTGAATGACCCCAAAATCTTATGTTATATGGAAGCGGTGAATGAAAATAGGCTTAGTAGGCTAATTTACTGATATGTTTATCATCAGAATTTGCAATAACACTAATAGCATAAGTAGCTGAGCCTAACTGGTTCAGCAGATCGTCAGTGTGTTTCCTCCAGTTGAGTTTCTTATCACTACACCAACCCAGAAATTTTGAATGTTCTGCCTTGTTATACATGTTGTAAGGTGTCAGGCAAATCCAACACCATCCATGAAAACCATGACATGATAGCAAATCCGGCAGTATGTCACATAGCTCCGAATAAATCCTGACATTAAATTAACCAAAGTAATACGATCAATGAGTGAGCAAATGGAATACCACAGACTAACACAACAACGCATGTCATACCTTCCCACCGTGAAACAGACGCAGTTCCGAGGGAAGAAACGAAAACAGAAGCCGAGAGCAGAGTCGTGTAGGCTAGGAGGCCCTACGATAAGGGACGGACACCCACGTCGCCATCCGACCGCCAGGACCACCCCCAGCCCATGTTAAAAGATAGAGTCCTCCAGAAGAACAGTATAGATCTTACGATAACACTAAAGGACCACACCAGCTGAAAGTTTTAGCGTGAGACGTTAAAAACATTGCCCCACCACGAAAAGTATAACGTTTCTCATTGGATAGACAGAATTTTTGTAGGCGGAGCTGAAGGTTAACTTTGAGACCCTGATTGGTCAGTTGAAAACACAGCCAGATAGCTTTTCTTAAACCAACTTCGGTAAATTGTAGTAAGGAGAGGTTAGAGGAGAATTGCTTCCGAGACGGCGAGATGTGGAGCTGCGCCGCCCGCCGCCCCCTGACGCTGCGTAACCAACGACAAGGTAATGAACGCACGCAATGTCGCATAACAGCGCATAAAGCTTCACTCAGAACTGCAGAAATCTCATCTGTTACACCCCCTTTTTACATAATACTAGTGTCGATCGTCAATTAAACTTCGTGGTATTCACATTTGCTATTAAAAGTTAAAATCTGAAACGCGATGATTTTTCTGTTATATAATTATTGAGAAGCCACATCAGCCACTGTAATTGATGACATGTTAAATAAGTAATTAAATGTAATTGAGGGTCACTGTAGACCATTTTTGATAGTTTTCTCTTTTATGAAACTTAATTTAAACCTAGATTATAGATGTGATATGGCATAGGTCATCCTTCGATCCATTTTAGAACTTGGAAACCCATTCGGGGAATATTCGTTCTCATTTTTGTTGAACACATTCGGTTTTTATCATCCTGTATTAAAATATTTCCTTTTATCACTAATACAATTTATAAACAATGTTTTGTGAGTAGAATAAAAATTCCAATGGTAACCTTAACTGCTTTTTCGACGTTATTTTACCAGCTAACTAAAAATAAGAAAGCGTTGAACCCCTTCCACTAATTTAGTTAGTATTAAGGTTCTTTTACAGGGAGTGCAGTGGAGCTGACGCTGAAATTATTAAGTATTAGATTATATCATCGCTAGTCTCACTGAACTCTTCTGAACTCTACATGTCACGTGTGGTCTGGCGTCTCCTTACCAGCAACAGGTACCAAGTTCAAACTAGTCAATTCCCTAAAAAACATGCTCAGAGCGTTGTTGCGCGAAAGCGGTAGGGAGACACGACGTAGAACTAACAGACACCATGCAGAATGTTAGAAAGTTGTAAGAATAAGGGACCTAAGACTGTAATGTGTGGGACACCATTCTTGATACCTCCCAGTCAGAGGACACTGCTGATTTTTGCAGACTATGTCTACTGTTTATTTCAACCTTCTGCATTCTTCCAGTTGAATATGAACTAAACCATTTGTACACCATCCCACTCACAGCATAATACTTATGCTTATCTGGAAGATTTTCATGATTCACGCAGTCAAAAGTCTTTGAGAGATTATGAAGTATCCCAGAGGGTGATGTTCGATTATTCACAGCATTTACTGTTTGATCAGTGAAAGAATATATAACATGTTGTGTTGAAAAGCCTTTCTGAAACCCAAATTCACATTTTGAGTGTACTTCATTTTTACAAATATGCGAATCTACTGTTGAATACATCACCTCTCTTTAAGAATTTTGAATAATGCTGTCAAAAGTGGGAGTGGATGGTAGTTGTCAGCATCAGTCCTATCCCCTTTTTTATGGAATGATTTAACAATAGCATATTTCAATCTATCTGGAAAAATGCTCTGTTTCAGTGAGCTGCTACATATGTGGGATTTCAATTTTATCAAATTGTGTACATATTACCTCTTCCACATAAAGCCTTGCATTTTATAATGAACAGCTGGATATTATTTTCTGTAGAAGACTTAAAAATGATTATTAGAAACATTTTTAGTAATGACTTTTTGTTAACACTTTTCGCTGTATTTGATAGAAATGCAGTCTTCCTGTGCTCTCGGTTGCCTTGTTTTCCTTTTTAACAATATTCCAAATTTTTAAAATTTTATCCTCAGAGGTGCTAATATCAGACATAATGCATATACTTCTGAACCTTCCAATAACTTTTCGCCTGCCTGAGTGGCCAAGCGGTTCTAGGCGCTACAGTCTGGAACCGCTCGACCGCTACGGTCGCAGGTTCGAATCCTGCCTCGGGCATGGATGTGTGTGATGTCCTTAGGTTAGTTGGGTTTAAGTAGTTCTAGCGGACTGATGACCTCAGAAGTTAAGTCCCATATTGCTGAGAGCCAATAACTTTTCTTAAAACAGCCCAGTAGTTTTCTTCTAGCTATAAGTACATTTTCTGTTTAGAAGATATTTTTATCCCTTTAGTAAGTGACTTCCTGCGATGCTCTGGGCAGGATAGTTTCTCTGTCGAAGTTACGGGCTTTGCGGCGCCTTGGTTGGCTATCGCCCCCTATTTTCAAATGGTTCAAATGGCTCTGAGCACTATGGGACTTAACATCCGTGGTCATCAGTCTCCTAGAACTTAGAACTACTTAAACCTAACTAACTTAAGGATATCACACACATCCATGCCCGAGGCAGGATTCGAACCTGCGACCGTAGCGGTCACGTGGTTCCAGACTGTATTTCATAATAATCATCTGTGAGATAGTATGCAGAAGCTCCATGGTATAGTGACAGAAAATCATCAGCATCGGTGCAGCCGAAATGTGCGGGCCGGGATAATTGGCAACCTTATTTTGGGTCCCCTATTTAAGACGGCCGCGGCTCGCGAGGTGAGACTCGCTCGGGGGCAGTGACGGAGATTCGGTCGGCGGCAGTGACAGAGGGAAGAGAGCACACGGAGCATCGTGAGCTGGCAGTCGGTGCTTGGTGTGCTTCGAGGACGCACCGTGTTGACGTTCCGGCGCCTCGGTCTTGCTGTCTTAGCCTTATGTGATGAAATCTCAGACGCTGAAGCGGTCACGAATATTTTGGAAGGTATACGGTCCGCCGAAAGGACTTCATCTGCGGTAAAGAATCTTCCTATGCCGAACTGGACGAACTGTTAACTAAAATTGAAAATGTGCGTTATGGTGATGGCAAACGCGTACAATTAGAAGCATGCTGTAGTGGGATGGAGTAAATAGTATTGATGTTCACGGAATCACGTGGCTGCTACGGTTGCAGGTTTGAATCCTGCCTCGGGCATAGATATGTGTGATGTCCTTAGGTTAGTTAGGTTTAAGTAGTTCTAAGTGTAGGGGGCTGATGACCTCAGATGTTAAGTCCCATAGTGCTTAGAGCCATTTAAACCATTTTATTGACGTTCAGCATTATCAGCAGGGTTCGACAGCAAAAGGAGTGTGCTACCGTTGTGAAGAAACAGAGCATTTCGTTAGGGTAGGGGAATAAATAGCCGGAAGGTTAGGGGAATAAATAGCTGACGCTAGAAGGAAAGGGTCCCGTCAGCTTTCCGCAGCAAACTGCCGGCAGGAGGTCGTAGAATAGGTGCTGTAGATGGTGACCGCCTCCCTTACAGTGGTGATCGGTTCTGAACCTGTTTGTGCTTTAGTTGATTCAAGCAGTAGTCTTTCCCTCATTCAATATGATTGGTATCGGAGATACCGACGTATAGCTAGATTACTGGTGTTGGGTTGAGTCTATCATTCTTGCTGTTCTGTGGATGGACGACCTCTTGATGTAGTAGGTCAGGCCCGTTTTAAATAAAGCATTCAATGCCTTACGTGGCCCTTGGAATGCATTGCTAAAGGGTTGCCAATCAAAGTTCTGTTGGGATGTATGTTATTGCGCTTAATGCAGTGTATAGTGAATTATGCGAATGGTAGTTTTAAGTTTAGGTCAAGAGAAAATTTTATGCCCTCATTAGGGTGGGGCAAAGGCTTGCAAGGTGAGCGGTCAGGTGAAGAGGGCAGATATGAGTCATCTGCCGGAAACTCAAGCAACTGAGATCATTAAGTTGTTGGACGAATTTCCTGAAGTGTTCACTGATCTTATTCGGCGTGACTAATAAAATAGTGTAATATTAAACTCATGTATCAGAATCCGTACGTCAGACATCGTACCGATTCTCCACCTAAAACGAAAAAACTACGGAAAATTGTAATTCAACTGTTAGTGGAAGGTGTAATTAGGCCTTTCGTATCGCCGAATGCAGCCCCGATTTTCCCAGTTCCCAAGCCTAATGGCGAACGTTTTCAGCCGGTGGTTGACTACTGGTCCTCAAATCAGAAGATTGTTTTGGAATCCGTTCCACCTCCAGAGCTTCGTAATTGCTTTACTTGGTTTGTGGTACTAACGTTTTCAGTGTTTTTGGCTTGAACTAAGCATAGTATCAGATTCCCATGGCTGAGAAGTCTAAACATATTACCGTATTTTGTACTGATTACAACATCTTCAAATTCATTGGTGCCTTTTGGGTTGGTACTGGTGCGGCAGTTTTGTGACGTCTTTTGGACTGGGTCTTGGGCGAAATGAAGCTCAAGTTTGCGTATAACTACTTAGATGATGTGGTGATCTATAGCGCGAATTTCCAGGAACACTGCGAACATCTTAGTGAAGTTTCCCGACGTCTCAAGGGAGCAGGGCTCAGCGTAAAAGTTCCTAAGGTTACCCTAGCACATGAGCAGATATCCTTCTTCGGGAGCATTGATTCTCAAAGGGGAGTAGAAGTGGACCAGAGCCGCACTAAAGCCATCAGTCAGTTCCCTGTACCACGAGATAAAAAGGGCACAGCCCGATTTATTGGCATGGTAAATTTTTTCGTAAATTTCTTCCCAGTTTCGCTCAATTGGCGCCACCCCTTAATTAAGGGCGAAAAATTTATGTGGGGAGAATCTCAGCGAGCCGTCTTTGAAGGGTTGAAACATTCGTTAACCACGGTCCCGGTGTTAGGTATACCTGACTTCAGTTTGCCCTTTGTAGTACAAACGGCCGCATCCAATGTGGGCGTGGCGGCGGTTCTGTTGCAAGAACACAACGGGGAGAGACGCCCGCTAGTCTAAGCGTCTCGTGCACTGTCAGAAACTGAAGCTAAGAATTCAGTGTATGAGCTAGAGGCATCAACCGTCTTGTTTGCCTTAGAAAGATTCAAATTTTATCTTGAGCATCGCAAATTCAAGCTTGACTGACAACAAAACACTAAAGTGGAGTTTTGGATCGACCCCGCAAAACAAGGCAGATAGCTCTATCGGCGGATATCGGCCTTCCAGTTTGACGTTTGCCATATAAGACGGGGACAAAATGAAACTGCCGATGTGTTGAGTCGGATTTTCCTTGAGCCTGAGGAGGAAAGCAGCGTGGAGCGCCAGGTGGAAGTGGGTCCTGCCATGAGGGGCTTTAAAATGGCCTAAATTTTGCGTACCTAAGAGCTTAGTATCAACTTGTTTAGTTTTCACCAGTCCTTGTGCAGTGGACATCTGGAATTTGATAGAACCCGGATCAAGGTCGGAGAACAATTGGCCTGGAGAGGCATGGATAGGGATATTCTCAAGAGGTGCGAGGTGTGCCAGGTGTGTAAAGCCTCCAAGCCAGACACTGGGCCTAGGCAGGGTTCCTTCGATCTACAAAGGAGTTTCAAACTATGGACAAGTTATATATCGAATACCCAGGGCCCTTACCTCGCACTCAAAGGAGGAACCGATTCGTGTGGTAATTGAGTGTGCTTTCACCAGGTTTGTCTGGCTTGTACATCGTAATAGTGCCACATCAGCCTCAATTATCCAGCATCTGGAGAGGATATTCGCCAGTTTTGGACCGCCCAAGGCATTGGTCAGTGATAATGCTCCGGCTTTTTCTTCCAAAGCTTTTTCTTCGGAAGTTTTCTGTTGATCAGGGCGTAAAGCAAATTACCACAACACCCTATTACCCGCAAACCTTAATCGCCGAAAGGTTCAACCGTAATCTTATGCCGGCCCTGATTGCGCATAATTCCGTATCGCGGAGGAGATGGGCTTTATCCCTTAATTCGTTGTCCTTCGCGTTCAACACCGCAAATCACGAGACGCATATTACGACTCCCTCCAAATTAATGTTTTCTTTTGGTCTGAACTCACCGTTGGCCAGTTCGTGGACTCTCAATGAATTTAGTTCAAAAAATGGTTCAAATGGCTCTGAGCACTATGGGACTCAACTTCTCAGGTCATTAGTCCCCTAGAACTTAGAACTACTTAAACCTAACTAACCTAAGGACATCACACACATCCATGCCCGAGGCACGATTCGAACCTGCGACCGCAGCGGTCTCGCGGTTCCAGACTGCAGCGCCTAGAACCGCACGGCCACTTCGGCCGGCTCAATGAATTTAGTCCTGAGGACATTAAGCGGTTATGGGGGCAGCCAAATGGAACGTCAGAATAGCGCATCGCCGAGAAAGAGAAAGGTGTAATAAGGGCAGGCGGGTGGAAGGAGTGGAAGTAAGGGACAGAGCATTTTTGAGAAACTTCCACAGGTAGGCTCAAGGCAGCCATGGGATTGTAGAGATGTTGTTCTGGTTTTGAAGAAGCTATCACCGGTGAACTTCCTACTCAGGAATGTAAAATCACGTAAACAAACCAGGACACATCTCAACCAGACCAAGGCAGCCGGGGTCGGTGACACCCATAAATATATCAGGCAGAAGAATTAAAATTGCACCCCTTCAGTTCCGCATTAAGGGAGAGGTTGAGCCGTGACTTCGTGCGATGCTCTTAGCAGGATAGTTTCTTCGTCGAACCTACCGCTTTGCGGCGACCTGGTTGGCTAGCGCACTCTATTTAGGACAGCCGCAGCTCGCGAGGTGAGATAGGGCCGCGGTTCAAATGGCTCTGAGCACTATGGGACTTAACTTCAGAGGTCATCAGTCCCCCAGAACTTAGAACTTCTTAAACCTAACTAACCTAAGGACATCGCACATATCCATGCCCGAGGCAGGATTCGAACCTGCGACCGTAGCGGTCGCGCGGTTCCAGACTGTAGCGCCTAGAACCGCTCGGCCACTCCGGCCGGCCTAGGGCCGCGGGGCCGTGACGGAGAGAAGACGGCGCACGGAGCATCGCGAGTAGTCAGTTGGCGCATGTCGTACTGCTACGACGCGCGGTGTTGACGTTCTGGTGCCTGGATCTGGCGGCGATCGGAACTGGAGTGCAGAAGCAGTCACCGGTCAACACAGGCTCTGTTTGGAAATTAGAATTATATTAATACCGTCAGCTGCGCACGGGCGTTGATATAAATCAACGGGGGCAGGTGAAAATGTGTGCCCCGACTGGGACTCGAACCCGGGATCTCCTGCTTACATGGCAGACGCTCTATCCATCTGAGCCACCGAGGGCACAGATGATAGCGCGACTGCTGGGATTATCTCGCGCACGCCTCCCGTGAGACTCACATACTCACCTAGTATGTCCACACACTACACTCGTAGTGTCCCCACTCCAACACGCTCATTACTCGTGGAAGACATTCTTCCAAGTCCCGTAACAGTTCGGGGAATATGTGTGCATCCGCACTGAAGAAGAAGGTCATGGCCGGTATCGCCATAACTATATACTTATATGGTTATGGTGTCTGTTCTTTCGGACATGTCCGAAAGAACAGACACCCTATCCATATAAGTATACGGGCTCTGTTTATTTGTCGTGTCGTTCTCGAATCGTGAGGAGACTGTGGGAGTTTACCTTGGCGTGCATGTTAGCAACCAGCTTCTGGACTGACTTTAAATGGTGAGCCATTTTGTGCTGCATCTTTTGGATAGGATTGCGCCCTGTAGCCACTTTGATTTTCGCTAGTCATTCCTTAAGCCACTAGGACGTGGCTCCGCGATACTTGGTATTGCAAGTCCACGTAACTGCACTGCGCCCTTCTTCCCTTGCATTTATCTTGAATTAAAATTATGGCCGATATTCGGCGATTCCTTTTTTATTATTGTTAATATTTTAAGTGGTCAATTTCATGAGTCAATGTATTCTCTGTATAAAACTTCAGCTGCTAATTTAAACTGGAATTCCAAACTTCTTCCTTGTTGGCAACTATAATAGTAACAATTTTGCGCTGTCAAACGATGCTTTGGTATTTACGGCTGTGTGCGGATTGTCTGAACATTGTCACCTTCAGCTGGTTGTGGTTTAAAAATTTATCAGGTGAAATTTCACGTCATTGGATATTGTTTAAGGAACTATTAGTTTAATAGTATCTGTGGTTGTCACGCTTCAACGCTTAACATCTCTTCCTGCGTTTGGCGCTACCCAGTGCTTGGCTGCTGGTTTTAGTATTTTAGTGAACTATGAAATAGTGGGTTTGTGTGTTCTAGAAGCCGTTACTGGGGTGCGCAGGCCCTCCTGCCTGTTGGTTGTCACTTGGACTCTCGAGCACGGAATACAGACTCGCGACCGATGTGACCGCAAATTCACGTGAATGTGCTGATTACTGTGTGGATCTTTTAAGGCTATCATAACATTGTATTGCCGAATATTTTCCATATTAATTAATTCACGTGTTTGTCTTGCTATTTGAGTATTTTTGAAACGTAGTAGTTTTCAAATTGTTATTTCTCACATTATCAAGGCCTGATAATTGGCTTAATTTTACGACTAGAGAGCGCAGATCTGCAGTGATGTTACTTAAATTTGTGTAAAGTATTTTTTTTATTTTAAGTTTTGGCCCGAAGGCTGTTTTTCTTTTAATTTTTTTTGAATTATTCTAGTTGTTTTAAACAATTGGAGAATTGGTGTCGATCACCGCAGTTTGTAAATGATAATTTATCATTATTATGTTACCAGTGTTCTGTTTTAATTAACGTGGTGAAAACTAATTTTTCTATCCTCAAATGGGGTCACCATTCCACTCCAGTAGCCCATGTGCCCTGACCACCAATCCTAAACCCACAGCTTTTTAGATGGTTTCTTACAATTGTTTCAATTTTTCCTAGTGAAACTGTTTTCAAATATATTCAGAGGTACCATGAAATAGGTTAAATTTTAAATTCGCATCGGGTTCCCATAGACCTCATCCTACTCTAATAGTTGGAAGCTTTCCCTAAAATTTGTAACTCTCAGATTATTAGTTGATCACACTAGTCTGGATGACTGTTTTGTATTGCTGTATGGAGCTGTCATGTACTGTAACTAGCCATGCATCTTGATCCGACAGACCATTCATAACAGAAGGTTCTCATTAGATTATATTTATCTTGGTCTGTAAAAACATTACCTATCAGTGTGCTGCTCTCCTGTACCACATGAGTAGGAAAATCAACTGACATCAAATTGAAACAACTAAGTAAGGCTTTCGAGTCCAGACACGTTTGGAACACCTGTTCCTCCTCGTACAATAGCCACTGTCAGCCATCCATTGCCATGGGTAAAGGTATCGTTGATGTCGATGCTGAAGTTAAGTTTACATCCACAAAATACTGCAGGTCCATCTAGAAGAGCGTGTGCGGCGACAGATTTAATTGTGTTCTTCTTCTTGTCTGCAGCAGAAGTAGTCATTTCGACGTCTTCTATAGTTTTGTATATTGTCTGTCTTGCACGTCGCCGTTGTCGTCGGTAGCGCATCTTGGCAGCGTTCAATGCGGTTGCCTGTGCGACAGCAGCAGCGCGACTGACCCGCTATGCGCGGGCATCGCTCGCTTTTATACACGCGGCAGAGCGCATGACCTTGATACGGACTTAGCGTATTTCACAGTGCCAGCCGCGCGTTATCCCGGACGGGCGCACTAGCCTTTCTAGGTGCGCCCGTCGCCTTAGAGCGTAAGTCCGCGGCTGGCGCGCTGCCAAGATGACGTAGCACCGCCTTATCGGCGGGGTCAAAGGTCAAGCGCTCAGAAGATCTACATTAAAATAATTTGTTTCACTCTGTCTGGCAGATAGCACAACAAAGCATCCAAGTTTTTTGGAAAATGGCTGAAAATCTCCCAATTATAAAAGTGCCATTATTTAGTTCAGGATCACACGAAAATACTTCTGTATGTTGCTTTACACAAAATTTTTAATACTGTAACAAATTTGAGCCATGCTGCGGCTCTCATTGGTGCTGTTTGTAGGTTTCCGTCCTCTGTTGGAGGCCAGACTGTATCGTTGAGTTGACATGATTCCGGTAGTTTGTCTTCTTCTCGTGTTGACAGGCGCCACTTGGTTTCGCAAGCGTTGCCTGTCTGCTAGTGGCAGCAGCGGCAGTTATCGATATGTGGTAACTGTGGCCCTATCTTTGGGGCGACGTCGTTTTTCTTCCAGGTCGAGTCAGTGGGCAGTTCGGTTGGGGACTCAGGAGGAGCCACGTCCGTGCAGTGCAAGAAACACGCCGGCACCGCTGGCGGCGCACGTGGACTGCCGGATCGAAGGCCTGTGGTCACGAGGGTGCACGACCTCGTCGTAAACCGGATCCAGCAAGCTTTAAGTTGAGTGCATTTGGATTCAAGTAGAGAAACCTCGATCATTGTGAAATCTTGCGACTCTCCAGTGACTTGGGTTCGTGTTGCTGCTCGTAGTGTTGCCGAGGTGAAGAGCAGCGAGTGGAGTGCTTGGGGAAGGTGGATCTGATTAGCTTTCCTGGACTTCTAATTACTCTTTATTGCATTCAGTTTGTTACTGTTTGTTAAGTTCAACCAGCGGTATTTTTCCTGCCTCGTGGTCTCTAAAGCCCCATTTACCTGTTCTGGGGGTTAGGGTATGTAATGGCAGTGTACGTTCCCTCGCCTTGCTGCTGCTGTCCGGTGAGGCGTGTCGTTTTGACAGCTTTCTTAATTGTAGGTTGGTTAGCAATTCTTCTACTCTGGTGGTAGTGGTTCCTTTCTCGTTCCTGGGGCTTTAAGCACAGTATTATGCAGATGGAGTCCAGTCCGCCGGTTCCAGCTTTGGCGTATTTTTACATCTTTGCATTTGGTTGCTTGGACGTCAGGCAGCCTCAGCAAGATTATCATTAGTCATTCGTTAGAGTGCCACTAGTCTGAGTTACCATCTTGTGAAGTGAATGCAACTCTTGGCTGCCTATTTCATCGCCCACGAAAGTGTTTTTTGCCATAACTACTCAGAGGTCGATTCCTGGTGCACCGTCTGTGACTGGCCCTTGTGTTTCATTATTGTATTTGCACTTTTATTGTATGTTTCTAAATTTTTTTAAACTGCTATTCTTGGCGTTACAGCAGGTTTAAATGGTGGTGCTATCAAGTTTACCATCATTTTGTCTCATCTGTCTGGTGATCAGTTGCCTGTCTTTTAAATTAACCTTTGCTATTGCTTAGCTGTTTTACTGTGTGTTTGTTAAATTTTTGTAGAATTGCCCTACTTGGCATTAAAGGCCTCCAGCCGTGACTATGGTTGCTTGCCTTATAATTCTAATTGGGATCACATTGGCTTGTTTTTAAAACATCATTAGCTATGTCTGTATTTTATGCTTATTTGGTAAATTGTAACGCACTGAAAGCACTATTAATTAAACAGTTGTTTATTCTTTCATTGTCGGCCGAAGTGGCCGAGCGGTTCTAGGCGCTTCAGTTTGGAACTCTGGGACCGCTACGGTCGCAGGTTCGAATCCTGCCTCGGGCATGGATGTGTGTGATGTCCTTAGGTTAGTTAGGTTTAAGTAGTTCTACGTTCTAGGGGACTGATGACCAAAGAAGTTAAGCCCCATAGTGCTGAGAGCCATTTGAACCATTTTGAACCATTCTTTCATTAATAACGTGTGATATCTTTATTTATTGCTGAGTCTGGAATTATCGTTTTAAAATAAATATGTATAATTGAAAAAGGGAACCAATAGTAACTGATTGCGGCCCCGTCCACAATCGTAACCGAATACTCCCTTCCTTGAGTACGAGGTTTTGAAAATTTTAAGGTTTATGTGACTTCTCTCTATAGTGTCTGTACTTACATGTGCTGAAAGCTTATATCCATCACCGTTTACCTTTCCATAGCTGTGACTGTATGTTGTTCGGACAGGCATAGTGTACCCAATACAATCACAGTTTCTAAATCTTCAAAACAAACAAGATCCTTATCTACTTCGTTTTTAATCCCTGATATTCTGATGCAAAGTACTAACATTATTTATCATTGTGCTTTTAGGAGAATCTTGTGACATTTTAACCTCTCTAGAACCTGCATCTCTGAGTTTCTCGTTAGGCCTAATTTCATTCAATGTTGTATCATTCGACACTTACCTTAGCCTAAAAAAGAGGTACTCCCATGAGTTCAATGAACCCCCTTAAGATTATGCTACCACCCCACCAAATTTACTCTACCCTTTCCTATTGAGATGCAGACCATGTATTGTGAAGTCCCATATATATATGGCATCAACAGGAACCACACCTATGCCTGACAACAAAGTCGTGCAAAGCAGCTGATCTAGCTCTACATCGACCCTCTGGACGGAGCTGTTCAATTGTGGCTGATCATACTGCATGAAAACAGGAACCAAGTAAACATTTGTATGGCTCGTTGTAGATGCTATTTTTACCAGGTCACCCGGTATCGTAGCCCTGACGCCCATCAATACTGTTTCCAGTTCCATACACTATCACAACATGATCCTGCTTTGGAAAACCCTTGCACAATGATCCTACATCCCCTATCACTTGAATAAAGCAGGCACTGGGCTTGAAAAAACTTGACATGGTACCTGTCACATAACTTCCCTGCAAGATCTGGCTCACACCTCTTCCATGGCTATTACCTAACAGAACTTCCCTCCTAATTCCTACTTTTTACTTTTCTCGTAGCAGTTGGTTTTCTGGTGAAAGTCTCTTGGGTATTAACTATACTTGCATCTACCTGAGCCTCATCCTTAATTAACTGAGGTAGCAAGGCAAATCCGTTGTTTGAGTCAGTGATGAAAGTGTCACAAACTGTTGTCTTTCTGTGCCCCTGTTTCTTGCTACCACTTGCCACTTTCTTTCACCCTTCTCTCTGGCACACATGGTCTGCCGGATCGAAGGCCTCTGATCACGAGGGTGCAGGACGTCGTCGTAAACCGGGTCCTGCCACCTTTAAGTTGGCTGCATCACCAGAAGATCCAACCAATTCATTATAAAATCCAAACTTGGTTGCTGGTTTTGGCAAGTTCATAATTCCACATAACATTGTCCCTGCAGCACTGCCTTTGCCAATGCAACGCAAGCCATACACTAGCCTAATATTTATATCATACACTTTCTTTCCACTATTACCACTACGAGGAATACTGTCAGAATTAGAAAACGAAACTTCTGCAGCACATTTGTTACACTTCAATAACATTTTACATGCCAAACCAATGTGTGAAGTTATTTTCAATTCCAGTCCTCTTTCTTTGCAAACTTGGCGTAATATGTTATTTTTCAAAATATTCGAGAGCAAGGAAATGGTAATTATTTCATTCACATAATTACTGTCACTTTCATAGTTTTCAAATTTTTCTTTGCTGTCACAAGGTTTCTTGCTGGAAGAAGTTCTATCACATTCATTTGGAGTAGTCGGTGAAGCAATCTGAACAGCATCTCCCTTTGAAACAACAAAAGATTTCTTCCATTCATTGTGCCTTTTCTTAAACACTCGATTACTGAAACGGGGCATATTGATATCCACAAACCAAATATGTAAAACAGATACGAGCAAAATTCGTCAAATACGCAAAATTAAGCAGCTAAACAACACAAAGCAAACTCCACAAGTCTCACACACGGTATAGCGTTTATGTTTACCGACATGAACAGTGACTTGTCACAGAGATAAAGCCATACAACGTTGTAAGACAAAGCACTGTCTAGTTCCGCCAAATTACCCTGCTTGCAGCCAGCGAGCGGCGCTGTCAGAGGTGACACACCAAGTCGCTACAACCGTTTACGCGGAGCGTCAACTTTGCAGCGATAAAAAACACACTTAGAATTCACTTAGAAGGGTGAAACTTGACTAGTTTTATTCAGAAAACTCCAAATAATTTTATAATGAAACAAACCAAAAAACGTTAATTTTGTCATTTTCATCGTTCCGGCTCCCCTTAACCTCATCAGTTCCTCCCTAACATTATCCAGGTCAGCCTTAACGGCTCTAATCATTCTTTCCTGTTAAGCTATGTTCCTATTCATTGAACGTACTCTGCAATACCATGGAAGAGACGCATTACACTTCCTCAGTTAGTTCCCATGCCACTACATTGTCCCCTTGTCCCCCCCCCCCCCCCCCCCCCCCCCGCCAATGTAACGACGGAGTCTGGCAGCATCAGTGCATCAGTGACGCGGAGCTGAGAAGATCTGCAACGACCCAGCGCAATTCTCTTTCAGGTTACAGCGACTGTGGAAATGCAAGTAATGTAGAAATATTTTCAAAACTTGCTAGGTACGCTCTTACCTGATAAAAGATACTTAAGGATTCAAGAGGCTACACAGACTTTGTAGCATTACACATCCCATGTAGCACAGATACTTAAAACTTAATTTATGAGTAGTGAGTAAACATACAACCAATCAAAACAAGCACTGTGTACAACCCGTTGCCGTGATGTGGGCGTCGTAGTATATCCTTAGCTGAGCCGTTTGTCTTTATAATTTGAACGGAGCGGTCTCCGCACGATGAGTCGCTGTAACAGTTCTCAACCGACTGCCATGAAAGGGCTTCCTTCAATTTAGGATTGTCATGAATGTACATAGAACCTAGTTACACTAAAAGAGTCTAGGGACTCTACTTGCATTCGTAGCCCATTCTCCTCAAGACAGTAGTACGTTTACACACTCACATCTTAACCCTTACTTGCTCAAATTATGAAAGCCTGTACCAAAGGATTTAAAATTTGGGGACAATATTACAAAGCAACTTGAAATATGGTGCATTCTAATAAACATACACCGCTCAAAATAACTATGGGAACACGTGCATCAACGGCTGTTACTTAATTCTCTTTTGGTACAGGCGGTACCTGCGGACTTTTTGCATAGGTTGAGACCTTCGCTTTGAATGTATGCAACAACTGAAATCTTTCGGCATCTATCGGCTGTTATACGAGGGTGGGAACTTAAATAGTGGCTACTACTTATTCACAATCGATACTAAAGAGTTACATGTTTACACCTGTTACTGTCCTTCAAAGTAGTCACCAGTAACCAGCTTTGTGTAGCACCCGTTGCCAGCGATGTGGAAGGGGCAGTATACCGATAGCAGAACCTGTTGTGTTGAAGGTGCGAATGGAGCGGTCTAAACTTACGGTGATTCTCGTGTACGACTGTGATCGTGTTATCCTAAAGCATTACGTTCCTCCACGGCAGTCCGTAAATGCACAGTACTACTGTTCGTTCTTTGGAGCATCACCTGCGACCAGCTTTGCGAAAGAAGTGCCGACACTTTCTGCGCAACCCACCCATCGTTTTGCACGACAATGCGCGGGCGCATACAGCGCAAGTTGTGGCTGCACTGTTCTGTCGATGGGACTGGGAATTACTGAACCATCCGCCATACTTCCCGGACTTAAGTCCTTGTGAGTTTGATTTGATTCCGAAGATGAAGGAACCACTTACTGGCATTTGCTTCAGAACTGCTCCAGAGATCCGACAGTCAGCAAACCGCCCCATTCGCACCGTCAACAGAACTGGCTCTGATAACGGTATACTACGCCGTTCCACATCGCTGGCAACGGGTTCTACACAACGCTTGTGTATACTTTGAAGGACAATAACAGGTGCAAACATGTATCGGTTATGAATAAATAGTTGCCACTATTTAATTTACAACACTCGTACATATCAGTATAAGGCGACTCCCAAGAAGGAAGTTAGTACCGGTGTCTCAGTGTTCTCTAGCGAGGAGCAGAGACGGCAAGTGTCATTTGTGGACGTTTTATTCAACCAAACACATGCAATGCGGCATCTTAATGCAGTAGAAGTTGCAAGAGCGGTCTCTTTAATCCAAGGATGGAATTTCCGTCGTGTTCCTTCAGATGCTAGTCTGTCACCATCCGCCATACATAGGTTGTGGGCACACTACAGAAAGTCAGTGTACAAGGCGAATGGGCAAGTTCCCGACGTGGAGACCGATATCTGGACGTCTGTGCGTTGTGGCGTCGTTTGGATACCGGCACAGCACTGAAAGGCGCTCCGAAGAGCCACTGTGGCCATTGTGTACGATTAGCGTATAAGGAACAAGTTACAAGGGAGGACTTTACAGTTTTCCGTTCTCACGTCAACTGTCAGCTTCTACACTGGCGAAACATATTATTTACTGGCAAGTCCAGATTTCATCTGACACAAAGAGATGTCCGTGTTCGCGTGGGGAGACGCCGTGGTAAGCAGTACCTGCCAGAGGAAACCGACAGATTCGGGGAAGGTCCTGTGATGGTGTGGAGAGGCACCACTGTTGACAGCCATACTGATACTGTTGTTGTCCTTGGTCGCCTTACCGATAGGCGGTAAGTCGAACAGATCCTGTTGAACCATGTCGTGGTTGCTGCATACTTTGGTGGTTCATGGATTCCCTCTTATGCACGATTGTGCCAGAACTCATGTGTCTTGCGAAGTCGTTGGAATAATGAAATGTCCAGCAGTGAATTCCGACCTAAAACCCATCGTGCATGTGCGGAAAACGCGTGTAGGAGTGTTCTTGGACGTCCTGTTCCACTGCAGACTTGCCAAGAAATCTCAAGAGCTCTCGTTGAAGAATGGAAAATGATTCCGCAGCGTGACTTACACGGAGCGTGAGTGTAAATGCATCAGTTGAACTTCATACTTTTTAATGACTCCACAAAGTGACGGGTCTTTCAAGTCCCGTTGGGCTAAACGGCGAGGAGCTTATCTGTAAGCGCCCTATATTCTTTAGCCTCATATGCCGCACGTGATGTCATTACCAGCTTGATTAATTACTACACAATGCGATCAAAAGTAACCAGACACCCCCAAAAACATAAGTTTTCATATTGTGCTGCCACGTACTCCACATCAGCGACCCCAGTAGTCATTAGACACCGTGAGAGAGCAAAACAGGGCGCTTCGTGGAACTCACGGACGTCGAACGTGGTCAGGTGATTGGGTGGCACTTGTGCCATACGTCTGTACGCCAGATCTCCACACTCATAAACATCCCTAGGTCCACTGTTTCCGATGTGATCGTAGAGTGTTAACGTGAAGGGACATAAGCAGCACAAAAGCGTATAGGCCGTCCTCGTCTGTTGACTGACCGAGACCGCCGATGTTTCAAGAGGGTCCTAATGTGTAATAGTCAGACATACATCCAGACCATCACACAGGAATTCCAAATTGCATCAGGATCCACTGCAAGTACTGTGACAGCTAGGCGGGAGGTGAGAAAACCTGGATTTCATGGTCGACCGGCTGCTCATAAGCCACACATCACGCCGGTAAATGTCAAACGACGCCTCGCTTTGTGTAAGGAGCGTAAACATTGGACGATTGAACAGTGGAAAAACGTTGTGTGGAGTGACGAATCACGGTACACAACGTGGCGATCAGATGGCAGGGTGTGGGTATCGCAAATGCCCGGTGGACGTCATCTGCCAGCGTGTGTAGTGCCAACAGTAAAATTTGGAGGCGATGGTGTTATGGCGTGTTTGTCATGGAGGCGGCTTGCACCCCTTGTTTTGCGTGGTGTTATCACATCACAGGCCTACACTGATATTGTAAGCACTTCTTGCTTCCCACTGTTGAAAAGCAATCCGGGAATGGCGATTGCATCTTTCATCACTATCGAGCAGCTGTCATAATGTACGGCCTGTGGCAGAGTGGTTACACGACAATAACATCCCTGCAATGGACTGGTCTGCAAGAGTCCTGACCTGAATCCTATAGAACGCCGGTGGAATGTTTTGGAACGCCGACTTCCTGCCAGGCCTCACCGACCGACATCGATGCCTCTCCTCAGTGCAGCACTCCGTGAAGAATGGGCTGCCATTCCCCAAGAAACCTTCCAGCACCTTGTCACTTTGATGAGAAGGCTAAGGGAGGGCCAGCACCGTATTGAATTCCAGCATTCCCTATGGAGTACGCCACGAACTTGTAAGTCACTCTCAGCCAAGTGTCCGGATACTTTTGATCATATACTGTAAGTTATCATCAGATGATTTGAATACGTTACATGGTAACTTATCAACTGAAGAGGCTCGGATACGGCGACGTAGCAAATGATAGGATTTTCTAATCGGATTCCTTGTCGAGATGCTATGTATGTCACGGACCAAAATTAAGGGATGGTGGTCGTTTGGTATTTGGGCTATGCACGGCTGTGTTGAGAAAATATGGCTCGACGTTGTCGTAAGGTCGAGCTGTGCACGTCTGTCCATTAGCTACGATAGCTGAAGTAACAGTTACAGACTAAACGGGCAAATTAAGCGAAATCTTAAACAAACAAAAATTGAAATTAAATGAATAGTAATAAATAGCAATAAAAGTTATTGTCTGCTGATATAAATTGCTGTAGACGACACAAACAAATCTGTAATGAATAAAATGGTAATTTATTCACTCACATGAAAGAATATTTAGAAATGGTGGTGGTACAAAATTCAATTTAAAAGACACAAATTAGTAATAATCCGTTGCAGTTGAGATTGCATAGGTATGTGTAAACAGAATAATAGTAGGCTGCCCAGAAAAAACGAGGCAAAAATTATCCAAGAACATCAAGTAAATAACATGAAAGTTTTTTGAAGGGTTTGTTACGTTGAGCACTCACAGTTAAATTTAATGCTAACCCACTAAGTCGAAATCCTAACAGACGGAAAATGTAGCAAAGTACAATGTAAAAAGAAATACCTAGGTTCGGTTTAGCAATTCATACGTAAAGAGTCATCTGTCTTAGCCTTAAGACATTGCGAAACAGAGTCATCACGGCAGCTGCGCCGTTCAGGGAGACTCCTAGGTCACAAGATGGGAGGACTGGTGAGCACTAATACTTAAGTCTTAAAAAGAATTATTATAATCGCATGTAAATGACCTGGAGACCGTATATTATTACAGATCAAATGTATATTACACCAAAAGCTATGAAATAACAATTGCGTTAGAGCCTGAATCAGAGTTCGTATTGCAGGGGAGGAAAGCCAATTGGGAATTCCAGTATAGGCAGCTGGGACCAACCCATGAGTCGGCACGAGGAGTAAATATTTATTACAAAATACTTACCATTAAATTTTTAAAGGACATCATATTCGCCGTTAACTGTAGAAATTATTTATTGCTTTATTGCAATTTCGGCCTTTGGGTCATTTTCAAGAGGTACTGGAAGAGATTTTGCTTCAGCACATGCAAGGATCCTCCGACATGTCTACATGCCATCGTCAAAAATAAACCTTTTCATTGTAGAAATACAGTAACATCAGAAGAGTTCAAAGCTCTGTAAGTCGTGAAATAAGTAATTTACATCATGCAGTACACTTATAAGCACTTGTAACTGTAGACGTATCACAAATCGCTCTTTTCTACGAACAATCTCAACTCAGTATCTTTCCAGACGTGGGTCATTTGTCTGTATGCATCTAGGTGTGGACATTCTGCGACGAGGAATGGTCGATGATATTGCTCGAATAATTTCTTGATTTCTTCGTCTATATCACTCGATTTCTCTGTAGGTTCTCAAAGACTCAGTACAGGGTCTTATACTTCACAGGCGCGTACTGTTCATTTGTCTATGTTTTCTTTCGGCCGTCACTTTTTCCGTACGACCCTTCACTTCTCTCTTTCAGCTGCTATTATTTCGTTACTCGACGGAAGCAGGAATTTTAGGTTACGCCTCTTAATTACCTGTTATGGAGAGAAACCTGTGGCATTGTTCTTTATTAAGCACGTAATGAAACAAAAATACAAACTTTCTCCATTTTGAGTGACTAGTAGTTTGGAACCGCGCGATCGCTAGGGTCGCAGGTCCGGATCCTACCTCGGGCATGGTTGTGTGTGATGTCCTTAGGTTAGTTAGATTTAAGTAGTTCTAAGTTCTAGGGGACTGATGACCTCAGATGTTAGGTACCATTTGAACCATTTGAGTGACTAGTGTTCGCGTAAGTCCTGAACAAACGCAGGATTTCCCTCATGTTGCATTTCGAAGGGTTGCTAGCCAGGTGCTAAACTGATATTCTTATGTGTCTGACGCACTGGTCGCTCATAAAATCGTTGCACATATGTGAAGTGAGCTGTGATCCTCTGTGAGACTACAGTCTCTCTCGTTTTATAGCTTTAAAAAAGTAATCCTTCTCCAGTTTGGCGATCGCAGTTTTGATACTTGCATTCTGTATAGGATACAAATTGATAAACTAACCAGTTCTCCTACTTTTCCAAGGGTTATACTGTACATATATCCCTGTGAAGCCACAATGCAATGTTTCATTCGCTGGCATGCATCAGCCAAGTTGTTTATATGAACATATTCATCTAAGAGCTCAGTAGACATTTGTGCCCTGTGAAGTCAATAGCTGGGGTGTATGTAATCATTAAGGTCCCCAACACACTTTTCTGGAAACCATAGCCTCCAGAGTTGCGTCTTTTCGTCCTTCCTGCGAAATAGAACCCCTTTATAAATTTACAATACCGAGTGCAGTTTTCATATTCTTTACTATCCAAATTTTTCTTTATTGATTTTAGTTCAAGTCCCTCATCCTGCCTTCGTTGCATGTCTCTGCAAACAGTACGAATATCCTTTTCCAACCACACTTTCTTGCATCAACGGTGCAAATCTCGCTTTCTTTCTTGTACCCGATGGTATAATGAAATTGTTGCAAAAACATGGTCTGAAACTACAGTCACCTCGTAACCTTCCAGATACGTAAGGAACTTCTGAAATCCTTACATGACTTCACACAACTCTTTCTCAGATGTACTGTAACCCTGCTCACGTACTTTCAACATACGACTAGTGAAAGCCACACTTCGATGTTAATGTTTACCTTCTACCATTTTCTCTTGAAATAACTCACATCCCGCACTATAGCATGATCTATCAGACGCAAGACAGAAACGGCAACGATATATTTGGAAGGTGCAAGACGCTACTGTTACTTGAACTGCTTTTTATTGCGTTAAATTCACATTAGCACTCGTCAGTCAACCCCACATAGAGTTTGTTCAACAGTTTGCGTGAATTAGGTTTAGTTATGCTGCTATCGCCCCGAAAGTTTGGCTGTTTCTTGAAGATGGTCGCTTGCACTTCGCTATAGCTTACAAGCTATAGCTTTTGGCAGTATACCTTCGTACGTGAGCTTATGTCCAAATAACTGTATTTCAGCCATGAAAAATTCGCACTTTGCAAATTTCAGAGTCAAACCTCCTAGTCTTAAAACCATGATCATTTACTTCAGTAATTCGCAATGTTCTCTCAAAGATTCCGTCGGTATTATCGGCAACACTGACAACCAGCTGTGCATCAAATTAGCTTTGATATGTAACTCAGTACCCCCACGAATACTGCAATCAAGTTTGTCAGCTCGAACAGTAAAACTCAAAACCAATAACTCAGCCCTTGAAACAAAAAGATGGTATAACGTCTATTTTCTTTTGCCGACGGTATTTGCCAGAAAACGGAGGTCAGATCGACACTCGTCATTTGCCTTTCATTTATATACTTCATTTTTGCGCTCTGCACTGCCTGGCACTTCATGCTCTCTAAGAATTATTTTCTTTAATTTGCGAGCGTGTAATACTCTTCTCACAGTGTTATCCGTTTTCTTAAAAACTATAATGGAACTGCAGTAGTCACTCCTGCACTGCTCCACAAACTCCATTCCAGCGTTTGCTTTAATCTGGCCCTCAAGGCAACCCTATCGGCTATTGCAATACAAAGTGGTTTCGCTCTAATAGCCTCATGTCGTTTAAGCTTAATTGTGTATTCAAAATCACTCACTCATTTCGTCTGTGGAAAAATCCCCATAACGAATTATCAAATCACATAACTCATTTTTCTCCAGGGTCCAAATCTCTCTTATCTGCTCTCATTTCCCTCGTTTGTACATTCAAATAAGACAATTCACACTCCCATTAATTACCTCAGTGTGGGCAACACGGCCGGCCGGAGTAGCCAAGCAGTTCTAGGCGCTGCAGTCCGGAGCCGCCCGACCGCTACGGTCGCAGGTTCGAATCCTGCCTCGGGCATGGATGTGTGTGATGTCCTTAGGTTAGTTAGGTTTAAGTAGTTCTAAATTCTAGGGGACTGATGACATCAGCATTTAAGTCCTATAGTGCTCAGAGCCATTTTGTGGGCAACACGTCATTCACCTGTTAGAATATCTCTGACTTTTACTTCGTGTTTTTTACTTTCTATCTCGAATTTAGGTTTCGTAAGGCGTAAGGTGTAAAACAAATAACACATCTTACATTGATTTCCTGAAACAATTCCGGTTAAATCGATATGTCACATGACATAGTTACGCGAAGGGGTACGTGAAAAGGCACTTACAGAGTTCCTTGCGCAGCTGTGGTAGGAAGATATATCCGAACCAGTTAGACACGTGTTATAAAGCTTTTGTACTTGCAGAAAAAATCCGTATCCAATACATCTTTTACTAATCCACAAACTACAAAACATCTCCCACTGAAACTGAATTCTTCAAACTTAAACTATAGCGACGTTTCATTTCGTATCGGGCTATTTTGTCCACTTGCAGAAGTTCTGACCTTAACCCCGGTGACAGTAAAAATTACTACATTTGTATTCTTATTTGTATTTACAAGATTTTCCGATACGGGCGACATATTACTCCCAGAATCCAGAAACACATTTTTCTCATCACAGACAATTTCTATGATTTGCTGTACATTTGTATCGTCTTATTTCCCCAATTATTCCTCTCTTAACAGATCGTTTACAAGAACCCCCTTCCTCTCTCATTCGTATTTGAGGTACATACCCTTACTACAGACCATTTCTCAACGTCGTCATCTCGATCAAATAATTCATCAAACGCCTGCTTACAAGCAACAGTTTCGCTCTTTCTTTCCTCTTGCCAGTTCAGATCATTCCACCACCCACAAATGAGGTATTAACTTCTTCCAGACTTACAATCATCAACGGAATGATCATTCTCTTCCTTGACGTACCACTCTGTACTAACATCGGCACCTAAAACTAGAGGATTCCTAGCGGCCATCACCGTGTTATACTGACCTTTTTCTAACATGTTCACTGAATGCTCATCCTCGTTTAAAACAATCGATTCGGCTCCCTCTATGGAAATGATTGCGTTGATCCCTTCTTTACAATTCTCTATTTCACCAGCTATAATGGTCTCGCACTCGTCTACACTATTTAAAATTTCAATTTTATCTCCCTTTCAAAGCACATTACTCAGTCCACAATACAACAAAGACTTCTCAAACAAAATCTCAACAATAACCAATAACGCATTAAAAACTTAATCACAAGTAATTTCCCTTACTGCAGGCTGCTGTGGCCGAGCGGTTCTAGGCGCTTCAGTGCGGGACAGCGCTGCAGCTACCTTGGCAGGCTCGAATCCTGCCTCGGGCATGGATGTGTGTGATGTCCTTACGTTAGTTAGGTTTAAATAGTTCTAAGTCTAAGGGACTGATGACCTCAGATGTTAGTCCCATAGTGCTTAGAGCCATTTGAACCATATGAACTTTATTTCCGCTGATACGTCATATTCAGCTGACGAGGTCGCAGCTCCACCGTCTTCACAGATATTTCTTCCCAATAATCCACTACTGAACTGCACCTCATCAGAATTCACAATATACTCGATCTCCGCTAAGTTTGAACCTACCTCTGTCTCTGTTTTATCTTTTCTCTTCAATGACTGACCTTTCATCTATCACACTGTCGTCACACTCATCCTTCAACATCCACTCACACTTCACGTTCCCATCAAGAGCCATCGGTTCACTTCCATCAACAGAGATAAACGCACAAACTCCTTCCTCTGAAATATCGATTTCAATAGCTTCAGCCTTCGTAAATTCACGATCTAAAACATCACTTTCAACTTCCTTTACCAATTAATTGTTCATTTCAGACGATACATCGCAAATTTCATCTCCAGCTGACGAGTCCATTGCTACACCGCCGTCACAGGTATCTTTAGTTACTTCCGCCGATACAGAATAAAATTCGTCTCGAGCTGACGAGACCACCGCTACGGCGCCTTCACCGACATCTTCACCTAAAATTCTTCCACGTACAGTAGTAAAAATGTTGCTACTGAATAGCACCTCGTACGAATACTCCGTACACTCAGCCTCCACCAACATCAAATTCACCACTGGCTCTCGTCCGGATACAGAATATTCCCCCAGACTAGCATTGACCGACCCACGTAAACTCGATCACGAAAGTCCTGCAAAATCACGCGTGTTTACATTTTCCTCGTTAGCACCTAACATATTGGTCACGTTGGTTGCCTATGCTGTGCTGCTGACGCCGATGCCAGAGTTTCTGTCGTACACTTAAGCCGTTGCCCCTGCCGACGATGAAGTTCTTGAGCCGGTCGCAGTGGCCGATCGGTTCTAGGCGCTTCAGTCTGAAACCGCGTGACCGCTACGGTCGCAGGTTCGAATCCTGCCTCGGGCATGGGTGTGTGTGATGTCCTTAGGTTAGTTAGGTTTAAGTAGTTCTAAGTTCTAGGGGACTGATGACCTCAGATGTTAAGTCCCATAGTGCTCAGAGCCATTTGAAGCTTTTTTTTTTTCATGAAGTTCTTGAACTCGGTGCCGTGGCTCCGCGGCGTTGTAGCTGACGCCGAAGTCTGTTCAGTTCCCGCTGTCTGTGTCTCGGCTGCTGTCTGCCTATGTGTCGTACTCGGTACATCGAGTTGACGTCTTCTTCTTTCTTCTTATACCGCTTCACCTCCATTCTCTATGCTTAACTTTTACTACAAATTCATATGCACGCAAATGCCGCAAAATCTAAAGCTCAGAGCACCCACAGGAAAAGTGCATACTATGCTTCAGACTTCTGACCTGGACCACGAAATAATAGCAATGCTAATTAAATAACCTTTCCGACAGAAAAGAGGAATTGGATTCACATCCTAGACCGATAAGCAATGTGGGTAGATTTTCTGATGAGATAGCACGACGAGAGGCCATATTTGTGACGTACCAGAATTAAGGGGTTGGTGGCACTGTTGACATAATGTGGCTCGACGTCTTCATAGGGTTGAGCCGCGCACGTTTGCTTTTACGCCCTTGAAGTATGAGAGCTGAAATAAGTTATAGATTACGATGCTCAGCTAAAGAAGCTGAAGCACTGGGAAGTTAAGCGAAATTTTAGATAAGCAGAAACTGAAATCATAGAATGAAGGCTTTCGCGGCAGGTATTGTCGTCGCTTAATAATTCCGGGCTGAGATGCCGTGGTCCATACATAAAATTCTGCCCTGACGTTTCGCCTTCGACTGCGGAAGGCATCCTCCGAGGATGCTAGCACTTCGCCGATTGTCCTCGGCGGATGCCTTCCGCAGTCGAAGGCGAAACGTCAGGGGAGATGGTTCAAATGGCTCTGAGCACTAAGGGACTCAACTTCTGAGGTCATCAGTGCCCTAGAACTCAGAACTACTTAAACCTAACTAACCTAAATACATCACACACATCCATGCCCGAGGCAGGATTCGAACCTGCGACCGTAGCGGTCTCGCGGTTCCAGACTGTAGCGCCTAGAACCGCACGGCCACTCCGGCCGGCGTCAGGGGAGAATTTTATGTATGGACCACGGAATCTCAGCCCGGAAGTGTTAAGTGGTGATAAGAAACTGAAATTAAATGACCAATAATAAATTGCACTAAAACGTTATTATTCGTTGATGACAAAGTGATGTAGACGACACAACAAATCTATGTTGAATGAAATTCAGCTATGGTCGATTTACTTTAAGCTTCAGAATCGCCTTACGTTGTTCTGTGATTGCTCACCTCAATTACTCACCAGCGTAAGAAAATTACTTCATACAGTAAGCAAACTCATAAACAGAAACACAGAATTATTGTGAAGAGGACGACACAGATGAACGCTACGGTCTCGCTAGTGTAATTTGCTCAAACAGACGAAGCGAACCTTGAATTCAAAAACTTATGGCCTAAAACATATTCAAAATTAATTAGAAATGGAAACTTAAAAATTAATTCATTACAACGCTGCAGTCAAACAAATGAGTGAAGCTGCAGACGCAGCCAGCTACAGGCCGTCGCTAAACACTAGCGCCGGCCGCCTGAAATTAGTTTACACAACGGTATGAATAGGAGTCTCTAAACCACACATAAAATACAACAGTTACTACAGGTGAAAAATGCCAATAAACCACTGAGTTAATATAAAACGCCTTTTAAAAGAAAAGCAGCACCAGTTGGGGACTATATGTGGCTTTTTACCTACAATTGGATACACAATTAGAACACATTTGCTAAAACAGATTGCGCAGACATGCAGAGATTAGCGCGAGCTCAAAAAATATCTTTAAAATAAAATAAAAAAAACTATAACGCAAGCCGGCGAGTACGGCAATTAAAATTAACGGCTGAACTCTAAAATTTTGTATGGCTACACTAACGTTTAGCCGTACTGTTCTCAAAAAAAATATGAGTTGGCGCTGTTGTGAATTGAATGAACAAGAATATGCATTAAAATAACAATAGACAAGTAAAGGTGCTCGTGGCTTGGCAATGCTAATTTACGGTCTCAAAATGAAAAGGAACAATAAAATTTTTCAAAACCAGTAACGCCGCAGAAGCGGCACAACAGGGTGCCATAATATTACACGGAAGGAAGTTCCTAACAGCCCATCACAATCAAAGCGTGACACTGAGGACGTCAAGGGAGAGCGCCTTTTTCAGTCAGTTGCCTCTCGACAAAGGCAAAAAAATTATTTACATGTAAACTGGTCAGTGCTCACCATTTTCACAATGCATCGCTATAGCCTCCACAGATGGGTTTCTTGAACCAGTTATTCGTCCATTACGAGGGCTCGACAACCGTGAAGACACGATTTAGCAGATGTCTCCATTTATCCAAACTGAATTCATCAAACTCCTTTTCCTTCGGACCATAAACGCCACCGCACACCTCGTCTATACCGACCGTCCCCAGCTGAAGTTCACTCTGACAGTATACCGTGCTCCAGTACAGGCCACACACCACGTCTGGTCTGGTACGACTGCATCAACTCAAAACGAAAGCACTGAAGACTCGCTAACACCCCATCCGAGGCAAAAAGTAGAATACGCAGACAGATTATCTCTGTGCGGACCCGCGCACTTTAACTATCGATGACACGATTCGCCCACCTTCCAGTGGGCAGCGGTTCCATGAATCCAAGAGGTGGAAGCAAATCTTTTGGATCGAGTGCGGAGCGTCTAAAAAGTGATAATTTATTCGCCGGCCGGTGTGGCCGTGCGGTTAAAGGCGCTTCAGTCTGGAACCGCGTGACCGCTGAGGTCGCAGGTTCGAATCCTGCCTTGGGCATGGATGTGTGTGATGTCCTTAGGTTAGTTAGGTTTAATTAGTTCTACGTTCTAGGCGACTGATGACCTTAGAAGTTAAGTCGCATAGTGCTCAGAGCCATTTGAACCATTTTTTTGATAATTTATTCCATCAGCAGCATGAAACAATATCTAGAAAAGGGCGATGTACAGTAATTCAGTTTAAATGATACAAATTGGTAGTAATCAGTTGCAGTTATGACTGCGAAATCTGTGTGATCAGAATGGTAGTAGACTCTCCAGAAATCAATAAATCAGTACTATTTGGCCGAAAAAGCAAAGTCCCATGCTTTCAGCTACGCATAACTCCAACAACAGCAATTAAATCGCGCAGATTTCCTTGAGCAATATGTTATTATGATCGCTCATAGTTTACACTAACTCCCTGAATCAATGTCCCACTCTCATCAGAACTGCACTAAGTACGGACTAAGTACGGACAAATTTTAAAGTGTGTGCGAGCTATAGCCGCCAAAACCTACCGCTTTACCGCAATAAGTGTTCTGCAACATCAAGTCTCTCCTTTCTACCATTTCACCACGAAGTCTCGAGCCGAAGTTCATTGCCTGACAACTCCATATCAACTCCTCTCTCTCTCTCTCTCTCTCTCTCTCTCTCTCTCTCTCACACACACACACACACACACACACACACACACTCTGCCGTCTCGAAACGTGGTATCCCTCTCCTCACCAAGTGTTCCCACTCCCCAAATCTCTCAGAAATCCCACCTTGCTCCCAAGAACCACTGCACAAATCCGAATGTCCGAGAAACACTCCGCACGCTCCAATGACGAACATTCGCTCCCTCAACAAATAGCTTGATTTACTAAAACCTGTAGAATGATAGTTCTAGGCGCTTCAGTCCGGAACCGCGCGATTGCTACGGTCGCAGGTTCGAATCCTGCCTCGGGCATGGATGTGTGTGATGTCCTTAGGTTTATGCAGTTCTAAGTCTAGGGGACTGATGACCTCATATGTTAACACCCATAGTGCTTAGAGCCATTTGTAAAATGATACCGCATAATAATAAAGTTACAGCTTAGATGTATGGCTTAAGTTAAAGAACATTTTCTTCCTCTTCTGTAAAGGCTAAACACGATATTGTACACACAAAAAGATGTACGTAATGAATTGAACATGATGTAGGGCACATACGCTTATACCAAATAATAAGGAATAGACTTTAAAGCATATACGTTTGCCATGCTCAAAAGATGCGTCTTTTCGTCCTCAGTCTATTTATGGTATGAAATCTTATGGATCATTCATTTACCGTTTTTATGTTACAAAAGTTTTGATACTGGCGAACATAACTTTTAGTTATCATTCACAAACAGTTAATAATTCAGACACACTTAACGTGGTCACATATAGACAGACCTGCAAATAGGCATACTGCGTCCATTTTCTGTATTTGTTGTGGAGGACATTATGACCTGACACATTTACGTAATAGAAATATCTGAACGCAATAATTCAGTAAATAAACACTTACGTGTAACTTACAGGGATAGTAGCTAGAGTCCTGAGCTATCACCGAATACTTGTTTACAACGATCGCATGAAGCGTTCAGAACTCATCAATTTGTAGGAAGTATTCTAAGTATATTTGTCAACTGTGTTCAACCAACTTTTGCACTTCTTAAAACGTCTTAACAAATGTGTCTCAATGCCGCAAGCAGGCTGGTATATTTTGATTTGACGCCCTGTGAAACAATGAATTGTAATGCAATTATGAAGCATTTTGATATGGCCATATACATACGTTATCAAAAGCCACCACCGTACCGGACACGCACTGTAGCCCAGGGTGGAGGTCCACTTTTTGATACCTCCTAATGTCCTTTTGTCCGCTCTGGCCGATACTTTGTCCACGCACGTGGCCTGCTCTGGAAAGTCACCAGCCCGACCCTACTCTCATGATACATTTTGGAACTTCTCTCTGGCTGATTTCTCTAGTACTCGTATATAAGTTATGTCGCAATACCTCCACTTATTGTGGCATTTAGTTTGCCAAACTGGCACATTAAGTAACACCTTGACACCTGGTCATGTAAACTGATGATGACTTGAAACTTCCTGGCAGATTAAAACTGTGTGCCCGACCGAGACTCGAACTCGGGACCTTTGCCTTTCGCGGGCAAGTACTCTACCACCTGAGCTACCGAAGCACGACTCACGCCCGGTACTCACAGCTTTACTTCTGCCAGTATCTCGTCTCCTACCTTCCAAACTTTACAGAAGCAAATTCATCGACCTCCGTTATTGGGTGGAGAACTTTAGGGCCCCCCTAGACAGGTCAGGCGTGCACTACACACCGGAAGCAGCTACTAGGGTAGCAGAGTACGTGTGGCGTGCACACGGGGGTTTTTTAGGTTAGAGGGACCCCCCCCTTGGGCGAAACGATAAAATACCTGACGGCTTACCAGAGAGGACATTATCATCGTTGATAAAGAACGTCCGTCCTCAGAGACCAAAAACAGGAAAAGTCAACGTAATATTGGTAAACTGCAGGAGTATCCAGGGCAAGGTTCCTGAATTAGTATCTCTTATTGAAGGAAATAGTGCGCATATAGTATTAGGAACGGAAAGTTGGTTAAAACCGGAAGTGAACAGTAACGAAATCCTAGACACAGAATGGAATATATACCGCAAGGATAGGATAAACGCCAATGGTGGAGGAGTATTTATAGCAGTAAAGAATTCAATAATATCCAGTGAAGTTATTAGCGAATGCGAATGTGAAATAATCTGGGTTAAGTTAAGTATCAAAGGTGGGTCAGATATGATAGTCGGATGCTTCTATAGACCACCTGCATCAGCAACCGTAGTAGTTGAGCGCCTCAGAGAGAACCTGCAGAACGTCGTGAAGAAGTTTCGTGATCATACTATTGTAATAGGGGGAGACTTTAATCTACCAGGTATAGAATGGGATAGTCACACAATCAGAACTGGAGCCAGGGACAGAGACTCTTGTGACATTATCCTGACTGCCTTGTCCGAGAATTACTTCGAGCAGATAGTTAGAGAACCAACTCGTGAAGCTAACGTTTTAGACCTCATAGCAACAAATAGACCGGAACTTTTCGACTCCGTGAATGTAGAAGAGGGTATCAGTGATCATAAGTCAGTGGTTGCATCAATGACTACAAGTGTAATAAGAAATGCCAAGAAAGGAAGGAAAATATATTTGCTTAACAAGAGTGATAGGGCACAAATCGCAGAATATCTGAGTGACCACCATCAAACGTTCATTTCTGAGGAAGAGGATGTGGAACAAAAATGGAAAAAATTCAGAAACATCGTCCAGTACGCCTTAGATAAGTTCGTACCGACTAAGGTCCAAAGCGAGGGGAAAGATCCACCGTGGTATAACAATCATGTACGAAAGGTACTACGGAAACAAAGAAAGCTTCATCATAGGTTTAAGAGTAGTCGAATCATAGCTGATAAGGAAAAGCTGAACGAAGCGAAAAAGAGCGAAAAGAGAGCAATGAGAGAAGCATTCAACGAATTCGAACATAAAACATTGGCAAACAATCTAAACAAGAACCCTAAAAAGTTTTGGTCATATGTAAAATCGGTAAGCGGATCTAAATCCCCTATTCAGTCACTCGTTGACCACGATGGCACCGAAACAGAGGACGACCGAAGAAAGGCAGAAATACTGAATTCAGTGTTCCGAAACTGTTTCACTGCGGAAAATCGTAACACGGTCCCTGACTTCAGCCGTCGCACGGACGCCAAAATGGAAAATATTGAAATAAACGATATCGGAATTGAAAAACAACTGCTATCACTTAGTAGCGGAAAAGCATCCGGACCAGACGAGATACCCTTAAGATTCTACAGTGATTATGCTAAAGAACTTGCCCCCTTTCTATCAGCAATTTATCGTAGATCGCTGGAAGAACGTAAAGTACCTAGCGACTGGAAGAAAGCGCAGGTCGTTCCCATTTTCAAGAGGGGTCATAAATCAGATGCGAATAATTATAGGCCTATTTCGCTTACGTCAATCTGTTGTAGAATAATGGAACATGTTTTGTGTTCTCGTATTATGACGTTCTTAGATAATACAAATCTCCTTCATCATAACCAACATGGATTCCGCAAACAGAGATCATGTGAAACTCAGCTCGCCCTATTTGCCCAAGAAATTCACAGTGCCGTAGACACTGGCGAGCAGATTGATGCCGTATTCCTGGACTTCAGGAAGGCATTTGATACGGTTCCGCACTTACGTTTAGTGAAAAAAATACGAGCTTACGGAATATCGGACCAGGTTTGTGATTGGATTCAGGATTTCCTAGAAGAAAGAACACAACATGTCATTCTTAACGGTTCAAAATCTGCAGATGTAGAGGTAATTTCGGGAGTACCGCAGGGAAGCGTGATAGGACCTTTATTGTTTACAATTTACATAAATGACTTAGTTGACAACATCGGCAGCTCCGTGAGGCTATTTGCAGATGACACGGTTGTCTACAAGAAAGTAGCAACATCAGAAGACTCGTACGTACTCCAGGAGGACCTGCAGAGGATTAATGCATGGTGCGACAGCTGGCAGCTTTCCCTAAACGTAGATAAATGTAATATAATGCGCATACATAGGGGCAGAAATCCATTCCAGTACGATTATGCCATAGGTGGTAAATCATTGGAAGCGGTAACGACCGTAAAATACTTAGGAGTTACTATCCGGAGCGATCTGAAGTGGAATGATCACATAAAACAAATAGTGGGAAAAGCAGGCGCCAGGTTGAGATTCATAGGAAGAATTCTAAGAAAATGTGACTCATCGACGAAAGAAGTAGCTTACAAAACACTTGTTCGTCCGATTCTTGAGTATTGCTCATCAGTATGGGACCCTTACCAGGTTGGATTAATAGAAGAGATAGACATGATCCAGCGAAAAGCAGCGCGATTCGTCATGGGGACATTTAGTCAGCGCGAGAGCGTTACGGAGATGCTGAACAAGCTCCAGTGGCGGACACTTCAAGAAAGGCGTTACGCAATACGGAGAGGTTTATTATCGAAATTACGAGAGAGCACATTCCGGGAAGAGATGGGCAACATATTACTACCGCCCACATATATCTCGCGTAATGATCACAACGAAAAGATCCGAGAAATTAGAGCAAATACGGAGACTTACAAGCAGTCGTTCTTCCCACGCACAATTCGTGAATGGAACAGGGAAGGGGGGATCAGATAGTGGTACAATAAGTACCCTCCGCCACACACCGTAAGGTGGCTCGCGGAGTATAGATGTAGATGTAGATGTAGAAGCTCTC